>NC_092233.1:18886423-19011423 GCF_036320965.1 Panulirus ornatus | reverse complement strand
TATTGTTCCGTATCAAGTAGACAGCAGTATTTATTTGGAGGTGTTCACTGTGTCCTGCCTGCGAAATGGTTACTGAATAATCATCAGTGGCGGATGCTGTAGTAAAAGCTGAATACTTATTTCGAATGGTATGTTTCAAAGTGAAGCGAAAGGTCTGATATACATATATATATATATATATATATATATGTGTGTGTGTGTGTGTGTGTGTGTGTGTGTGTGTGTGTGTGTACAGAAAGCTCTTCAAAAATAATTCAACATATTCGTGCTTAGGGAAACTTATGAGGACAATATTTCTATAATTACTACAAAGTCCGTTTTCTGATGATCGAAGAATCTGATGAACGTTACCATTTAAGTTCCTCGAAAAGACAAGTTCCTCGAAAAGACAAGTTCCTCGAGAAGACAAGTTCCTCGAAAAGACAAGTTCCTCGAAAAGACAAGTTCCTCGAAAAGACAAGTTCCTCGAAAAGACAAGTTCCTCGAAAAGACAAGTTCCTCGAGAAGACAAGTTCCTCGAAAAGACAAAAACTGATAAGTACTGAAAAGAAAAGGACCTTAGTATTAGAAGATATCTTTTTTTCTTTTGCACATTCAGATAAACAAAATGGAATAATCTGTGTGGACTTCAGGACTTGTAACTTAAGACCTGTACACTCTAGTGGTTATTGTTAGTGTCATCTATTAACGCTATCGTGTTGCTGTTGGTGTCTGTGCATGTGTCTGTGTATGTATGTATGTATGTGCGTATGTGTGTATGTATGTCTATGTGTATGGATGAATGTGTGTTTTCTCATTGTTTTCATGTGCTTTGCGCACGTATTTTTTTTGAGTATGTGTGTGTGTGTGTGTGTGTGTGAGTGTGTGTGTGTGTGTGTGTGTGTGTACTTATTACTTGTGGTTCGGGAGACATTCTTATCACTCGTGTTGCCTCGTCACTTAACCTTGAATATATGGACCATGCCTTTACACACACACACACACACACACACATACACACAGAACACACACACACACACACACACACACACATACACACAGAACACACACACACACACACACACACACACATCCTAGCCTATGACAGGTACCTATTTACTGACCTTCCCTAAAGCCGAAGGATAAACAGCTGGGCTGAAAGTAAGATGGTTGCCTCGTTCAAGGGATTCGAACCCGTTCCTTGAGATTGGCAGGTCGCAAACATTAACCACAGCATTGCATGTGTAATTACCTATATGTAATTACCTATTTGTTCTGGACTACTGTCATACAACTTCTCAGATTTATGTATGCTATATGCATTGGCTATGTTCTCGGTCATGTCAATACGGTCTTCCCCACATTCTTATACTATTAAAGTACTTCCTTACGTTGTTTTTAACGTGTTATTTTTTCCTTTTTTCTTGCCTAATATCATGTTACGTCCTGTGGTTGATCTATCCCCTACACCTTTCCAAGAAGTGATCGATGTCTACGACATAAGTCTGTTCTAAAATCTGTTAAAGTCTGTGATTTGGTCAGCCTTCACACTTCACCCCTCCAAGGTGGGCAGATTTAAAGCTTGTGGCCTTTCCCTGTTTTTGTTGACCTGTTTCCTTGCGTATGAATTAATTTTGGAACAAAACACATTTATGTGCGAATACAAGGAAGGCTCCATATCACCACTTCGGCAAAGCACTATCTACAGAAAAAAAAATATCACCAAGTGATTGATGCTGTTCCTTGCAAGTCAATTTTATCCCCACTACAGAGATATGCACAATCAGCTGTGTTGATCTTGCCAGCAAGCAGGTCCACCTTTTAACCAGCTGACTTTGCCTGAATGCAAGCAAGCAGAGGATACGCACAACAGTGAATTCAGACGAGCACCTGGACGGAAAGTTGGTCATGAAGTGGGTTTTTACAACTTTATGAACAAGACGATACGACCCTCGAGCACGATGGTACGATCCTTGAGCACGATGGTATAGTCCTTGAGCGCGATGGTACGATCCTTGAGCACGATGGTACAATCCTTAAGCACGATGGTACGACCCTTGAGCACGATGGTACGACCCTTGAGCACGATGGTATAGTCCTTGAGCACGATGGTACGGTACTTGAGCACGATGGTACGGTACTTGAGCACGATGGTAAACCCTTGAGCACAATGGTACAGCCCTTAAACATGATGGTATGACTCTCGAACACGATGGAACGGCCTTTGAGCAAATTGGTATGACTCTTGAGCACGATAGTACGAACCTTGAGTACGATGGTACCTTTGGGTATGATGGCCTGGCCTTTGACAAGGGCCCTATCGTGGTGCTCAAGGGCCGTACCATGATGATCAAGGGCCTTATCGTCGTGTTCAAAGGTCCCACTGTCGTGTTCAAGGGCCTTATTGTCGCGCTCAAAGGTCCTACTGTCGTGTTCAAGGGCCCTACCATCGTGCTCAAAGGTCCTACTGTCGTGTTCAAGGGCCCTACCATCGTGCTCAAAGGTCCTACTGTCGTGTTCAAGGGCCCTACCGCCGTGCTCAAAGGTCCTACCGTCGTGTTCAAGGGCCCTACCGCCGTGCTCAAAAGGCGGGTTAAGGCCTCACCTTGGCACGTCATTCTTGACGGCCACACCGCCAACTCAAGCATGAATAGTCAAGGTGTCCTCCCGGGCAGGTTACGTGTGTTTGCTGGCAGGTGATTGCCGGCTGCCGTGCGTATTACCTCCAGAAGTGCCCCTTTACCCCCATGCATTAGAAATATAAACAAGCTTCAGAGCCGTAGTTAAGCACCAGTTACAAACTCTAAATGGGGTCTGTTTGCTCCAGACACTTCCTGCCTAATTATAAGCAAGTTGGGTGGGGAGAGCTAACTACCTATTATCCGACGACTGTTCATCCTAGCAAATGATAAGATTTAAAAACTTTTAATTGGCTGAAACATTACACTATAACCAACTGCCTTCCTTGGAGGTGCTCAGGGTAGAAATGGTATGCAGAGAGATGCCACGAGGACGTCTGTCCTTCACTCACTCAAGGATCACGTGTGTGTGTGTGTGTGTGTGTGTGTGTGACTGGGACGGAGGGTTAGAGAACAGGGAACTTAGGTGTTCAGATGTTTCGAGCAGGTGGATAACCGAGCGAGCCGAATGAAACGTAAGAAAAATTAGCTTAAATATGAGTTCAGTTCTTGATACACATAGAATTCGTTATCACACCTTCTTAAAGAAATGGTTCAAAATATCCCAGTAATAGTACATAAGTGCCCTTGACTCCAAATATTGAGAAATATGATCCCAGTGGAGTGATGAAAACTTGAATAGAATTGCTCAGTATGTTGTGTGAACTGATATTTGGATTATCGGTGTTTCACATCAAATAAGGGAGTATAGCTTGTGCCTCTAGTGATAACACATACACACATTACATATATATATATATATATATATATATATATATATATATATATATATATATATATATATATATATATATATATATATATTATATACAGTATATGTAGCACTTAACCAGATAAACTCTTAGCATCACCAGATGTAGTTTATTTACTAATACATTCATATAGTGTATTTACTGGTTTTCCAGTAGAACCAGCTATTGAGATAATACTCAACAACGTTCATAATCACCTATCAAGACCAGCACCTAAGATTCCAAGAACCATACTGGCAGGCCTACTCCGTGCTTGTACCGCCAAAGGCCCATTCCGCCGCCCTGTTGGGAAGCTATATCAGCAGGTTGAGGGAGTCGCCATAGACCCAAATTTTGGCTGACTTCTGTTATGTGTCATGGAGAAAACCAAGTCCAAGCAAGAGAGCGTCATCAGTCCGACGACGTACTGCCGATATAATGATGACATTCAATCGTCATAAAGAACGAAGAACATCTGAAGAAATTACAGAAGGTTGAGAAGGAGACATCGGTCTTGAGATTCACCTATGAGTTAGTTGCGGACGACAAGATCCCATCTTCTTGGTACAGACATCCGAGCTCATAATGGGGAAGACCAAACTAGTGTTCACTGAAAGTCTACTCAACTAGGAAGGTGTGTGAACGCAGGAAGTGGGTGACCCGAAATGTACAAATTAAGGGTAATTAGTGCCTACCTAAGATGTGCTTACAAGAACTGTTCATCACGGAACCTCTTCCACTAAAAAGCCACTAAAGTCAAAGGAACTCTTAGTATTACTTTTTCCTTTTTCTCATAACACCATTGATAGAGACACTTGTGTTCCTCCAGATTCGACGAGTTAATCACTAGCCTATCGTACTGATGAACGTATCCTGAAGGAGATATTAGATAGGAAAGTGACCTGCAACATCCCTGAAGATCGTCTGAACATCATGAGAAACAACTTCACACAAAGCATATCAATAACCCACTACAGTCTACCAAGATGAAGTTGTAAACTTCAAAATAACGTGAACTACAGCGATGTAACTACTCCATCACTCAATGGACGCTTAAAACATTTCATCTTCAAAACGGATCCCCTAAACTACATATGCAACAGCAACATAACAGAAATAAATCTGACTCGTCAGCAGCTTCTTTAAAACAACAAAAAGCACAAATATGGCAGGAGCCCTGCATGACTCCAGATAACAGAAGATAAGCACATAAAGAGAATAATATCCATTCATAAATTGTCAAAGAACAGGACTAGCCAGGACTCTACCTACAGTCATTCTCTACCGCATCCCTAAATGACCTCCACTCTCTACCTCCACAGGACTTTCCCAGGTGCGGAGACCTCAGGCAATCCCCTCAACCACTGACCCACTAACTTTGGTCTCTCCCGACTACACTACCGTACATGAACTGCGAGAGAACACGGTCCACGGATTAACATATTGTCTTGTCTAAGTCACCGCTCTCATCATTCGCACTTCAAGAATAGATTCAATCCAGTTTTATTCTTTAGCTTGTGATCTATAATTCATGATCAATTTGAATGAATATGGGCAGTGTTCGAGTGCCCATAACGTCTCATATACTTCCGAACAAAGTGAAAATGAATATAGGAAAATATAATTGATCAGATGAAACAAACCGTGTGGTGAAACACACATACACACACACACACAAAAAAAAAAAAAAACTAGTAAATGTTAAATATGACACGGAGAAAGAAACAGAATTACCAGTACACAGATTTTAACACAAGTCATGATGAATAAAGAGGATAAAGTAAATGCGCTTAATGTCATACATTATGTTCCATCAACAGAGACTCCCACAGTTACAACAAGAATACGACCCCCCTCCAAAAATGAAATAAATGAATAAATAAAGAAAGAATGAATGAAAATGTTTACCTCCGTGTGAGACGGAAATACAATCACACACACCATTACACGAGTATCTAATTCATAAATATACTTCAGACAGGCTGACGACCGATTTGACACTAACCCTCATTCATGTGAAAACTGAATGTGATACATGACAAACACAACATTCTCTGAAACACTAGCAATGTGGGAACGAAACAATCATCTTTGGAATCATTCTGTCGTTGTTTAGTGTAGATAAATCCATCCTACACTTCAGAACTAAACAGTCTTTGGATGAAAATGGTCAAGAGGTAGTGTGGCACCTGCTGTTGCCAGAAATAAGATTTCTTTCATAATTGATAAGATTATCAGCATTCAAAACCGACGGAAATAAACCACACTAGAGAGAATCTAATTCTGAATCAAGGAGTCAGACTAACCTCGTGCATAAAAAATGGAGTCCTAAGCTATATATATATATATATATATAATGTGGCAACGAGAATGGATGAAGGTAGCAAGTATGAATATGTACATGTATATATATGTTTATGTCTGTGTATGTATATGTATGTATACGATGAAATGTATAGGTATGTATATGTGCGTGTGTGGGCGTTTATGTATATACATGTGTATGTGAGTGGGTTGGGCCATATATATATATATATATATATATATATATATATATATATATATATATATATATATATATATATATATATATATATATATATATATATATATATATTGACTGTGTTAAGGTCTGTGGTGGCAGACTATGCTACAAGCGATCTGCTCTCTGAGACTTGGTAATCATTAACGAGGTGTGTGTGTGTGTGTGTGTGTGTGTGTGTGTGTGTGTGTGTGTGTGTGTGTGTGTGTGTGTGTGAGTGACGTGGAAGGAGTTTTTTGTTGTTGTTGTGTCTCCCATAGGAAGACATATTGTCTTGGTTATTTTTGGCTATTTCATAAAGGTCAGGATCACTTTGTTTTCAGCCAGTGCTCGGCCATATTTCAGCCAAAGACCTTGAAATCTGGTAGAAAAAATAGGAATGCCTTTCGACAACCATCACATGCTACCGATATCAAATGTATGAGGACCCCCTTTCTTCAGAGGTTGGATGTTACCAGAAATTACGAAGACTACAATATTCTGACACTAACCCATTCTACTTCGAGCAATATTGTAGGAACACACCACGAAGATCATTTTCAAAAAGCCTTGTTAAATGCAAAGGAATACGAAGGAATTCAAACAGCAACATACCACTGGGTCCTTTCGAGGCTGTATGTGATAGTGGAAGACATCAAAAACTCACAGATTAGTGTGGTAAAATGTCAGACGGAATACAAATAATTCAAAAAGAAAATAACCTGCAAAAATGTTTTAAGATTAAGAATGAGAGAGAATCTCTTTGCCTCACCCTGAGTCTTGCCTCACCTTGGGTTATACCTCAGCCTAATTCTTGCCTCACCCTGGGATATACCTCACCCTGAGTCTTGCCTCACCCTGGGGTATACCTGCCTCTGAGTCTTGCCTCACCCTGGGGTATACCTGCCTCTGAGTCTTGCCTCACCCTGGGGTATACCTGACTCTGAGTCTTGCCTCACCCTGGAATATACTTCAGTCTTAGTCTTGCATCAATCTGGGTCTTTCCTCACATCTAGATCTTGCCTCAACCTATGTTTTGTCTCACATTACATTGCCTCAATCTGGGTTTTGCTTCAACTTGGGTGTTGCTTCATCCTAAGCCCTGCATCATTCTGAATCTTCCTTCACCCTATTTTGCCTTATCCTATACCGTACCACATCCTGGGTCTTGACGCACCCTGGTATCTTTCCTCACCCTTGGCTATTCCTCATCCTGGATCTTGTTCCACCCAGTTTCTTTGTCTCAACACGTTGCCTTGCTTTCCTCCATCTTTAGCTAAAGTCTTGCTTCATCCTGCCTTAACTCAACCTATGCCTCACCTTAAATCTTGCCCACTTTAAGGTCTTACAATAACCTATACTTATCCTTACCCTACAACTTGCCTTATCCTACGTCTTTTCTCACCCTGAATCTTTCCTTACCCTTTACCTTATCTACCCCACTTCCACCCATGTATCTTTCCTTACGCTGAATTTTGCCTCACCCTTCACTTGCCTTCGCTAGGTACTACCCAGGCAGGGTACGCCAAATATTTAGTCTTCCAAGCGCCTCCATGACACTGAGGTCTTGTCTGGATCTGGAAAATACAACAACGATTTCTAAAAGCCTCGCTGCATGTAATGCATTCTCTGCACCACCTCTCTGCATGAAAATAATGCAGGCATAAAAAAAAAAGCATGAACTCAGAAAAGATACATGGTGTAGGATTGGAAGACGTAGAAAGGAGTGAAACACGAGAGTGATGATAAAGCTACAAAGTCATTCTCTACATATCTCATTGATACTCAAAGCATGTTGGTTGCATGACGCGTTTTATTAACAAATGTCCTCACTCACTGACATTCCTGTGAAATGACAGAGGCAGCGATGAAGCTGTCGCTTTTGACGTTCTCCTGGAGACCTGCAGAGAGGAAGACAATGTTTGGTTGTATGTAAAAAAAAAAAAACTACAAGTTTAAAGCGAGTGTGACTACAGCTACAGCGAGCCTGTAGATACTCCAGGAGCTTGCACTCTAGTACTCTGTGCTGAGGACATGGTCATGTGTTGATAGTTACTTTCAATTGGCGACAGCAGGTCAACTATCACTATTATCACACTAACAACCCTAGAGAGAGAGAGAGAGAGAGAGAGAGAGAGAGAGAGAGAGAGAGAGAGAGAGAGAGAGAGAGAGAGAGAGAGTACACCATCACTATGCCTGGCTTTCTCCGATACCATCCTTCTTCAAAATTTCGTAATCGTCTCTCCGGTAGCCTTCCATAAGATTTCCCAGTGTATGGCATAAGGGAGGACATTCATCTGTAAAGCCCTCGTGCTATGATCCGTTTCATTTTCTTGAAAAACCGGGAAAAATAACTAATATATCAAGTCCAATCTTCAGAGACTATGAGCTGCCTTACGTACCACATTAAACATTATCTCTTACCTGTAGCATTATAGGTAGTGTCTCCTCCTTTGAACACTTCCACTGGATAACCATCCATCACAGTAGCTTTTCCGCGTTTTCGTTTTCTTTCTTACTGGTTTAACCTTCTCTCTTTCTTTTTTCCTACATCAATTTAACAACTGGTTCATCCAGTTGACTTTGTTTTGCTACCTCCCAGTCATCCATCACCACATTCAAGAGTGAACAAAAAATAATATTCCTTATATATATATATATATATATATATATATATATATATATATATATATATATATATATATATATATATATATATATATATATATATAGCAATGAGCACGCACTTTTATAAAACACATAATGCACTACCAACTGCAGGATTCGAACCGCTACCATTTGTGTTCGAGCTGGGTACACAAACTAATATATATATATATATATATATATATATATATATATATATATATATATATATATATATATATATATATATAAATGGACCAGATGGGCAATAAAGTAGGCAAGCGGAAAGTCCCACAGGCAACACCATTAGACACGTTTAAAAATAGGCTTGACAAATACTTCGCTTCAAAACGTCCACAAGTGACGTTACTGCACCTGCGTTGTTATAAACTTCAGAGTCATTTCTGCTCTCAGACATTTATTTGCTTCTCTATTTTCTCCGCACCAAAGCCCGGACGCAACTCTGGTCTCTCCTGTTGCCACAAAGAACCTGGAAGAGATCGAGTGGTCTGGTAATGTTTCATATTCTCTTTTGATGGACACGACATGCGTCGCTGGGTCATCACCCACCGAGGTCGGTTTTACATCTGTTAAGACCATTAATTCATTGAGAATTTAAGTGGAGAATAACAAACGTGCTGCCTCACAGTTACACTCAGTTCCCCTGTGTTTCGTTGATATTCAGAAATGTTGGTAGGGGTACGGTGGCAAGAAAATCCAAAAGTCTTCGTCATGCTTTTGTTGTGGACATGAAGAATGAAACGCCCAGCCATCATCTAGCAAGACAATATACGAGATAAATGTTAATTTATAATTAAATGAGAGACATATAGTAAGGCATCTCGAGCGGGGAGCTAATACCACCTCACTCCGTCCTCAGTTAACTTAGGGTTAACATTATGAAGCATCGTAACCCTTCACAGGGCTGACTGATTCCAGAGTAGCTTCTACAATCCATTCCCGATGGCACGTTCCTTCCTGCTGGCACTGCGATGACATGACACAAAGGCATGATAATGCATTCTGGTGTGGTGACTCGTACGTTCCCCTCGTTAGTCAGTTGGTTGTTTGGGCCTTAAAGCCGTCAGCGTGACAGTTACAACCACCAATAGAAAAATCGCGAACACCTTCTTCGTTTGGTGTTTCATATGTTTCCAAGACCATAGATGCTCTCACTACGGAGATGGACTTTACGTTCTCCTGCTTTGGTGAGTGTTTAGTAACTTGGACTCAAGGTATGTAGCATCTACCAGGGTCATTAAGGCTCTCGGCATCAAGTTACTTATACCGACTCAAAAAATTAAACTTTAAAACCTTCAAGCGTTTAAGATAATGCTAAGACTACGTACGCTCTCATGAAGTATATTGTGCATGGCGTTCTTCTCCTGTCGCACTTCGGGGCTTTACCTATAGGCTCTGAGGACCTTTTGGTTATGCCTGAAATGCCTACCTCCAAGCAGACGGAAGTCCTGAAGGGTTTGTTCTGCGCCAAACATTAGTCAACCCTTTGACTCTTGACTGAAGATAATATCATTAAACTATGGTTGGTCTGTCACAGCAGCGGTCAGGTGAATGGCTGAGGTATGAATTAAGGGTATATGACAGAACTACACACACACACACACACACACACACACATATATATATATATATATATATATATATATATATATATATATATATATATATATATATATATATATATATATATTATCCCTGGGGATAGGGGTATCCCTGGGGATAGGGGATTAAGAACACTTCCCACGTATTCCCTGCGTGTCGTAGAAGGCGACTAAAAGGGGAGGGAGCGGGGGGCTGGAAATCCTCCCCTCTCTTTTTTTTTAAATTTTCCAAAAGAAGGAACAGAGGGGGCCAGGTGAGGATATTCCAAAAAAGGCCAGTCCTCTGTTCCTAACGGTACCTCGCTAACGCGGGAAATGGCGAATAGTTTAAAAGAAGAAAAGAAATTTATATATTCTTTTTTTTTTTTCATACTTTGTCGCTGTCTCCCGCGTTTGCGAGGTAGCGCAAGGAAACAGACGAAAGAAATGGCCCAACCCCCACCCATACACATGTATATACACACGTCCACACACGCAACTATATATATATATATATATATATATATATATATATATATATATATATATATATATATATATATATATATATAAGCAAAAAAACACAGGAAAATTAATCACATGTTCCCAAGTGCTCTTTCGTGAAATGATCACAGCGTCAGGGGAGATACAAGAATAAGATAGAGGACGGAGAACAGTCAGTTAATAAACAAGGAAGAGACGTAGCTAAGACGCCATTCTAAACAATCGTTACCGGGTGTTGGTGTTCGGGTTGGTATGTTCGGGTTCTGGCAACATGCCTATTACAAAATTTTTTTATGTTGACATAGGAACTTTTTACATATTTTGCCTACAATAAAGCTATCGGATTTGTTTAGACCTTCACTAATATTAATGTTACCATTCCTTGTGTATCTAATAATAGAAGATTCAGTGATATTTCTCGTCGCAAAGGAGTTACAGTATAACTAAATTGGCATTACTTCAGTCAATACAATGGTCATAGTTTCTAACATGATCAGACAAAGCATTTGATTCTTGTCATGTTCTTGTACTATACTTATGTTGTTTAAGTCTAACATAAAGATCCTTACCAGTCGGCCCAACATAGAACATATTACAATTCTTACAAGGTATTGTGTAAACACAGCCCGCAGAATTTTATGGCGAGTTTTAGATTAAGATATTCTTTATAGTATTGTTATTGCTGAGGGATGCAGTTACATAAAATGACTCAAGCAACCTGGGAAGTAATATAAAACCATCATTGAAAGGGATAACTAAAAGACTGTTGGTATCAAGGGGAGGTTTGAGTTTAACTCTTTACAATGATTTCTTTGCCAACTTTAGGGATTTATCAGTTCCCTTTCTTGTCCACATAATAAAAATTTTATGACTGGCATTTTGCCAGAACCCGAACACGCCAACTCGATCACCACCATCCGGTGACGTATGTTTACCAGTGGCGTCTTAGCTACATCTCATCCTTGTATATCAACTGACTGTCTACGTCTTCCATCTAATTTTCGTATTCCCCTGACGATGTGATCATTATACGAAAGTCCACTCGAGAGCTTATCGTGTTTCATTTTCCTGTGTCTTTTTGCATATACTAGATCACACGCACCACTGTGACCTCTTGCAATATATATATATATATATATATATATATATATATATATATATATATATATATATATATATATATATATATATTATACTTTGTCGCTGTCTCCCGCGTTTGCGAGGTAGCGCAAGGAAACAGACGAAAGAAATGGCCCAACCCACCCCCATACACATGTATATACATACGTCCACACACGCAAATATACATACCTACACAGCTTTCCATGGTTTACCCCAGACGCTTCACATGCCTTGATTCAATCCACTGACAGCACGTCAACCCCGGTATACCACATCGCTCCAATTCACTCTATTCCTTGCCCTCCTTTCACCCTCCTGCATGTTCAGGCCCCGATCACACAAAATCTTTTTCACTCCATCTTTCCACCTCCAATTTGGTCTCCCTCTTCTCCTTGCTCCCTCCACCTACGACACATATATCCTCTTGGTCAATCTTTCCTCACTCATCCTCTCCATGTGCCCAAACCACTTCAAAACACCCTCTTCTGCTCTCTCAACCACGCTCTTTTTATTTCCACACATCTCTCTTACCCTTACGTTACTCACTCGATCAAACCACCTCACACCACACATTGTCCTCAAACATCTCATTTCCAGCACATCCATAGCCCACGCCTCGCAACCATACAACATTGTTGGAACCACTATTCCTTCAAACATACCCATTTTTGCTTTCCGAGATAATGTTCTCGAC
Organism: Panulirus ornatus; assembly: GCF_036320965.1. Lineage (NCBI taxonomy): Eukaryota > Metazoa > Arthropoda > Malacostraca > Decapoda > Palinuridae > Panulirus > Panulirus ornatus. Next base: position 18,998,926 of record NC_092233.1, on the reverse strand, counting down.
TTCCACACATTCTTCAAGGCCCCCAGAATTTTCGCCCCCTCCCCCACCCTATGATCCACTTCCGCTTCCATGGTTCCATCCGCTGTGTGTGTGTGTGTGTGTGTGTGTGTGTGTGTGTGTATTCTTTTTTGCATTCGTAATTGCTGAAGTAGTCAAACATTCTATTCCCTCCCCACAGTGAAGTCATACGGCTACTCCTTCATTCATTAGTTTTCCAATTCGAATCTAGCTTACACACTGATCATAATTTTCATCATCCATTTCAGCATCACTTTCATTTTGCATGTTATTTCAACCAGTTCTCAAACGTTCCATTGCAACGATGGTGCTTTAAATCAAAAGCCTTATGTTACGGAGGAAGGATTCTTCACTTTGACTCAAGTGCTGGAGGAGTACTGAAGGATCTTGAGGCCCATCTCATGGAAAACTAGGTCAGGGATCTTCAGTGAACAAAACGACAACAGGGTTGCTCTAGGTTGTGGTTCGAGGATTACCCAGTAAGACGTATTTGAAGTCACTTTAGGAGGTAAGAGGAGGTGAAACGAGGCAATGTGATGGGGTAGAAGTATATCGCCTAGTGGACTACATGAGATTCTGAGGTGAACCTGTTCCTTTCTGAGGTGACTTTTGAGAAGAGAGATGTGTGGCTTTATGTGGTGAGCAAGACTGGGAGGTTCTGGAGGGGCTGTGGCTCAGACAATGAAGAATACTCAGACTATGGAGAAGAGACTAATAAAGAGCAGTCAATTGTTAGATGGACTGACAAGGGAAGAAGTGTGTTGGGCGTGAGCGAAGAGGTTTCGGGATAGAGGAGTTGTCTTATGATTGTGATTGGAGTGCGTAAGTGAGGCCCAGGGTGCGCGAGCATGGATGAGTGTTCAATCTAAAAAGTTAGTGACTATAATATGAACATGGGTGAATGGATTAAAGTAAGTGGTCACTATAGTATGAGCATGGATGAGTGTCTTAAGTGAAGTGGGAATACGGGTGTGAACATAACTATGTTATTATTCACAGGAACTAAGGCGTAAACATCAGTGAGGGTGTGAATATTACTAATTGTGTAAAAATTCATAGGGATCAAAGTGTAAACATGAGTAAGTGTGTTAAGATCCTTAATGATCAATTCATGATAATAATAAGTGTGTTATGTGGATAACAGTGAGTTGCGAGTGTGTCGTATGGGGCCAATACAATGAGGAAAACATTAATGATTCTCGCCTCAATTTTTGCTGTTCTCGGATATTTTTGAATAGAGTCTTGTTGATATACGTCAAGGAATACTTGCAGATTTGATCACCCTTTCCTTCGATTTTGTGAAGCTTATGATTCCTGGATATATCTGCTGAGTCCTTCCATCTGTCACCATGTATGAATTAACATATAGCGTCCTCTTCTTCTTTCTAAATGATAATATTCAAATTCTTTCGATCTTCCGTAATTCAGTAAGTCAATACGTTTCATTACCTCAGTTTTACTTGCGAAGCGTTTCTTAATTCTCTTTCACTTTCTCAGTTTCACCTTGTTGAGTTGATGGCCATAAACCAAAGCAGTATTTAGGCTGAACTTCTTCTATAAAACTTTGATAATTTTCCTTTTTTTCTTTGTTCTCCCTGGCTCAAGAGTCCAATCTTCTCAACGTAGTCTTTGAATTTCAGCTTTTCATTTCTGACGAGTTCAGAACAACCCTCTCTCCCAGTTAACCTCTCTCGTTTAGCTTCGCTCCTATATTTTTTTTTTTTTTTCTAAAAGCAAAATTCTGTTGTTTGTGTTATCAATTATCTTGATAAAGTTTAGCAAGCAAGCAAGAGAGAGAGAGAGAGAGAGAGAGAGAGAGAGAGAGAGAGAGAGAGAGAGAGAGAGAGAGAGGATCCCAGTTCTTGGGAAGACCAGGAGGAGAGGTCAGCCGAGGTCACAGTGGATGTGTAGTCGGGTTGTGGGAGGTCACGCTCGGCCGATGTTGCCTTCTGATGGACGTTGCACAGGGTCAGCCCAAGGCAGAGGTGGGGCAGGTGAGAGGAGGCAGGCTTGGTCGGAGTTGCAGAACGCCTAACGTATGTGTTTGACTGATGACACATGCACTGGGGTCAAGCACAGAGAGAGAGAGAGAGAGAGAGAGAGAGAGAGAGAGAGAGAGAGAGAGAGAGAGAGAGAGAGAGAGAGAGAGACTGAGAGAGAGAGACTGAGAGAGAGAGAGAGAGAGAGAGAGAGAGAGAGAGAGAGAGAGAGAGAGAGAGAGAGAGAGAGAGAGAGAGAGAGAGAGAGAGAATAAGTTATTCATGCAAGTAACACAGGTGGACTGTGGGGCCCTGTGTATTCAATACACAGATACGACCACAGAGAAGGAGAGTTCGGTACCCACACCCATCTGTGTATATGGACAGTGGTCACATAAGAGTTCCATCTCCAATATACAAAGCTAAGGGACCCATGTATTTATCACAGACTTTGGCTCCGAGAATTTACCACAGAGACACGCACACGTTTACATATGGACTGAGGGCCATATGTATTCAGTACAAAGAAGCACATATTTCACAGGTTGGGTCTGTAAATGTATGTGTTTCTATACATGGAGAAAGACGCAGAACATGGGCATGTTAGTGAGGCGGGCTGAGGCTCCTTATGTATTCTATACATAGACGCATACATTATGGGTAGGATCAGTACACATTAATATAGATAGGACAACAGTACATATAACAAATTATAGAGTCTGGGTTAGCATACGCATACGTGTAGAGTAAAACGATACATAAAGCAAAGTGCATACCATATTGGCTACAGTTTATGACATCAGTAAGGTTCACTGTCGTGAGGTAGCCGGGTACAGGAGTAGAACACACCGAATACATCATTCTCAATGAAGTATTAACAAACTTCATGAATTATGAGACCTGGAGGACTTATGTCTGTGATAAAATGGCACTCCATTTTACAGTGCTGTAGAGCGTGCGTATATATAACGTCACATAACGTATATGTAACGTCACATAACGTAAACCGAGTCGTATGCAGTCAGGGATTACGTTCTGCCTGCAAGATGTATGTGCAACCCATTCTGATCATGGCTGTTAACGCGATCGTAGCTCTGGTGTTACGCTTACCAATACTGTCTTTAGGGGTATAGTTCCTGTCATTAGGGCTTGATGTTAGAGGTATGTACCTGGCTTCTCTCAGCATCTGTGAGCATATTCGTCGAAGACATCACGAATTAGGAAGGACTATACAGTGGTGCGTGTTACGCGTAGGTTGAACTCTACGTCTGCCGTAAGAAAGGCCTGGTTGGCCACTCTGTCAACCATGATCATGAGGGCTGAACCCGATATGAGAGAGAGGGGGAGAGGGACGGAGGAATTGTATGTCGTGTGCTCTGTCTTTAGAGGCGTCGAGAGAGAGAGAGAGAGAGAGAGAGAGAGAGAGAGAGAGAGAGAGAGAGAGAGAGAGAGAGAGAGAGAGAGAGAGAGAGAGAGAGTAAACGAATGGGAGAATAATTCAATCGCGAGAGCGTTCAGTGAAATACGTCATGGGCCGGGTAAGTGAATGTCTCTCTCTCACCTCTACTTCGCCCTATACTTTATAGAGAATCAGGAAGACGTGTATCTCCTTTCATGTGAGCGTCTTTCAAATCCATTGGTTGGATGATGTCACATTACAGCGAACTTGGTCAAATCTTTGACTTGCTCTGTCGTACTCCACAAAATTCACAGCGAGTTCCCCAGCTCTGAAAATGCCACATACATCAAACACTTCAAGAATTTCTGTTTCGTATTTTACATTATAACTTGAGTTTTGTTGTCCATAGCCAGAATGTGTATGTATGGGAAGTCGTATTTTTTTCTTTGAGGGGGGGGGGGGCTGTTTGTAGTATGATTTCCCCAAATTATTGGCTTCCGTTAATATGGTACGACAGTCTACGTTTCGGGCTGAAATCAAAATGATGCCCCCACGGGTTTCTTTTTTGGCCATTTTCTCCCCCCAGGCTCTTGTGGCTTCATGGACAGCACACATGGTCCTTTTGGACGTAATTCCTGCCATTAAGTAATGGGGTAATGGACCTCCATGGCAAACAGATCTCCATTTCTTATGTCTCGTAAGAAACTAATAAATGTTTTCTTCTACTTCGTTTGACGTTCCTCTCTACTGCAGACGTCATACACGACCCCATCGATAATGGTTTCCACATTTCCTTCATTTCCTGGGAAGAGAACTGACGACTCCCCTGTTCTGTTTGTCTTAGATGCATCAAGTGAATGTATCATACTCGAGGTTTAAGTTAATATTTGTCCGGATCAGTCGTAGTGTAATAAAATGAGGCTTTTTTTAATGTTAACTGAGACGGCACGGGTTACTGAGGCCTTAATCAAGGCAATCTCATTAACGCTATATATATATATATATATATATATATATATATATATATATATATATATATATATATATATATATATATATATATATATATATATATATATATATAAATATATATATTTATTTATTTATATATATCCTAGCCTGAGCCAGGTACCCAATTGATCGACCAACCCTAAGTGGTGGATGAACAGCTAGGTTGACTAGGATTCGCACTTATGCTTACCGCTACACCACGGAGGTCCATAAATTAATTACTAACTACTTCTACTCACTTCAATTTGTCATTCTAAGCTGGGTAATTCTTGTCAACAATTAATCAAGACATCTTTAAAGATTATCAAAACTGAACTTAGATAAACTGAAAATATGTATACCAAAAGACGACTCATGAAAATGTCTCAGAAAGACGAGGGCACAAAAATGAAAAGGTCTTTAATAATAATGGAAAAACAATTCTCTCTTAAGTCTTCGAGGTAAAGAACACTAACCTCAGTACTACAGAGCACCAGACGGCCTGAAGTCCAACTACAATCTTCCTTCCCTCTGTGTATACTAATGAATACATGACGTCTATTCGTAAGTCCTGAAGAGACAAAATACACCTCAGGGTACAGAGCTTCTGCTCATGTGAGCGTCATATCCCTTAAGGACGTCCTAACAGGTCGACTGAGGAGAGGCGATAACACACCTTAACTACTTTACTTAATAACGGAAGAAGTAAGTTAAAAAGAGTATCTGGTTATCTATCAAGTAACGATGTGTCTAGCGATGACGTATCTCGTTATCTGCCTAGTATCTATATAGCTAGCGATGACGTATGTAGTCATGACATATCATGTGTAGAGACAAGTGAAAAAAGAATGAACAGACGTTTCAGGTAAGCGAGAGGAGGAAGGAGTCAGTTGGGATAAGAGCTATTCTTGCAGTATACACCCAAAGTGCACGACGCGACGACAGTGCGACGACGATGCGAGGAAGATACGTCGATGATGCGAGGACGATACGACGACGATGCGACGACGATATGGCGATGCGACGACGATACGACGACGATGCGACGACGATACGACCCTTAAACCAGACTGAACAACCCTTGAGGGTAAAGATCTGACCTTCTGACCTGGCCCTCAAGGGTGAAGTCAAAGGTCAGGCCAAGGGTGTTAACGTGATGCTCAAGACTCGTCGTACCTTGATCCTCACAGTGCGTCACCAGAGCGACGTCCGATCACTCCCTCCCTCCCCGACGTCCGATCACTCCCTCCCTCCCCGACGTCCAATCACTCCCTCCCTCCCTAGTACTGACTTCATAGACTCGATTTTAAACAAAGGATCTAATCCATTTTTCATTACAAAATCATTAAGAAAAATAACAAGAAAAGATTTTAAGAAAAAGATTTTTTTTTTTTTTTTGTATCATTAAGAAGAAAAAAAAAATAAGAAAAGATTTTTGTATACTTAATCTTGTGAGGTTTGCCAACGCCAGGCACGGCGCTATCACCAAGACAATGGTGGGGTGGTCTGACTCCGCATACAATCATCTTTGATATTCAATAAGCCACTGTCATTACCAACAGCGGATTTACACTACAGACTGTTTACAATACAGTGTAAAAGAAAATTATCATCCATTCGGGACTTACAATATACACAGACGTCAGGTAATTAATGGCAAAAATCTTAAAATAACTCACCATTGGAAGATCTTCGGTACTTTTCCCCAAGAGGCGAAAATCGCGTACGAACTTACGATAATTCTTATATGAACTCATTCCTATGTATGCCATTAGCTGGAAGCTCATGAGTGACAGAACTCACTGAGCAGGATATTAGGGAGAACAAAGCGACCATCCTGCCAGCGCTGAAACTCGTAACTCACTCCTGGGGCTTGATGAGGACAACACGGAACTCATAATGCAAGAAGTTGTTGTCATTGGTGGGGCGGCGGGGTGGAAGGCACCAGTAGCCTCCTCGAGATGCAGTGGCCGGACCAAGACAGCACACAGAGGAACGCCCTACACGACTTATATAGAGAGAGAGGCAGAATCAAACACCCGCAACACGTAGAGTGCTTCGTAATTATGACTATATAAATACTATCAGTGGTGGGGGTTTAAGCTCAGTGGTAGTGGGAGAGGCTACGACCACTGGTGGTGGTGAGACCGCATGATTTCTAGTGGTGGTGAGGGATGTGGTGGAGTAAAGGGAGTCACACGAGCCATGGTTGTGGTGACGGAAAGAGTTGCACGACCACTGTGGTAGTGGTGGCGAAGAGGGGCAGCCAAGACCATTGGATGTGCAGAAGAGAAGCGAAGGCCGGTAATCGAGTTAACCATGTCTAATAAGTTTGGCCAGCTAAGTCTATTAATAGCCTGGCTATCCTAGGCTAGTAAGTGAGTTAGCCATAAGTAACTGCCACGTTAACTGGACTCAGAGGCTGGAACAGACTGATCTGCATAGACCGAAGTGTCCCCAGCATTTATCATAATATAGCATTCCATTCGCTATACACCACAACGCAACGGACCGCCACACCCTCTTCTTACGTCATATGTCATCACAGTTTGCTCATCATACTCTAGATATGACTCATTGTCCGGAGAGGAAAAGCAACATTTGCAATTGCAAAAAGACAAAAGAAAAACTCTCATCACCTGCTTGTCTTCCTACCAGTGAGGGCGGGATGCTTGCCGGTCATCCCAAAACAGTTCCTGAATCGGTTTCAAGTAAGTTGAATCCATCCAGTTCGGGACACATTTGCGGCCACTCGTGTGTGAAAAATGTCTAAAGTAACGCTTTGGTAAAGTAACCCATTACTTTCGAAAAGTGCGCGACACGTCTTTTCGTCCAAGTCACCCAAGGCGTGCATGCATGCATGAATTCTTTCAGGAAGAGTTGTGTTCGTCGCGAGGAGTCGAGAAGACGAAGCTCCTCGGGATTCGTGACTCAATTAAAGACATAGTTACCCTTGGCGAACTCAAGGTAGTCCACTCTTTAACGAACGGCCACGCCTTATTCGTGTTTGGGTGGCGTTGGGTCATCTCTGGATGAACGGGATCAGCATTATTACCAGCCATATATTCTAAGGGAAAAAAAGAATGACCCTCGTAACATGGGGGACGGTCTTAGGGCGAGTGAATCGAGACCATGAAAGCAGGATGGTGTGGTAAGGAGGTACGCTGGTGTATTGAAGCAGCGCCAGTGAGGGTAATCACGCATAACAGCGTCATATTAAGATGATGAGTACGTTCATTGGAAGAGCGACAGAGGATGTTACTATGTGATGTATGTGATTTCGCGGTCGACATACTCAATTTTGTTCTGGGAGGACGAATGACACAGATTTGACTTTTATTTTTTTTTTCTTTCTTTAACAGGACGTTTGAATAACACGAGTCATAGTGAGTGGAACAAATGAAGCTGTCGACGTTGTGCACCCACTCTACTAGCACTGGTAGAGAAGGACACTTTTTTCTGATTATTGCAAATACTTCAAAAATCTTTTGAACCCTTCTGAACACTATCAGTACTACTATCACGGTACGTATACTTTATGAAAGTAACATCAGCATAGGAACGATAATACTATAAATACCATACTCCTTACTACTGAATATCTTAGCTGCTTTTTAAGAGTTACTTTTAAGACTTACAGCACATGAGAGACACTCGGTTTAAGTGATCTCCCCCACAGTGTGATTCTGAAACTTGATGTGGTGTAACGTTCAAAAGTACGAACGACTAAGGATCACAACAAACGTGATATACAGCTAAAGATTATCTTAAGATGATTAGACTGTTACAGCGAACGTTTAATGGATTAGAATAAATTCTTTTATCATTATCATTAAGTAAAAAAGTTAAAAAGACAGACGTATTATTTCTTCTTGACTACATCACTACGAAAAAAAAATATATATATACAAACGTTTGATGCACCGAGAAATTATTTCTCTATGATCATAAAAAAGACAGAGACAGAGATTGAGAAGATATTTCAACATGATGTTATCATAAAAACAACTTTGATCAGACTCGGAAGTCAAATTCACATTCTTTTTTTTTCCTAAGGAAAAAGACTGACGTTTGGAACATTGACCTGAATTTAATATTTAAGCTTTACAGATCTCTCCAAGCATAGATTTTACAGATCTTTCCAAGCACAGATTTTACAAGCCAGACCGATCTTCCAAAGTTCTTTCTGTATCTGTAAATGTTGAAAAAGGGAACAGAGAAGGGGGCCAGGTGAGGATATTCCCTCAAAGGCCCAGTCCTCTGTTCTCAACGCTACCTCGCTAATGCGGGAAATGGCGAATAGTGTGAAAGAAAGAAGAAAGATATATATATATATATATATATATATATATATATATATATATATATATATATATATATATATATATATATATATATATATATGTATATATATATATATATATATATATATATATATATATATATATATATATATATATATATATATATATATATATATATATATATATATGTATATATATATATATATATATATATATATATATATATATATATATATATATATATATATATATATATATTTATATATATATATATATTACATAGTGGCCCATAGAATTTCTGGAAACATGTGTTACCCATTTATTCCTCATGTATTGCCCAATTCTTCCAGATACAAGTCTTGCTTATTCATTTCCTACGAGACTTGCCCACGTCTTCGCTATAAGTCATCATCTCGCCCCTGATGCTCAACAAAAGTCTTGTCCACTTATTCCCCACAGAAATAAATCAAATTAACTGACGTCTTTTATGCATATTTTCCGGATTATACAATACACATAATCTTACTTTTATACTTTGCAAAGAACAAACAGCGCCAAAGGTGCACTAGACAATGGAAAGTAACAACTCTGCATAGTATATCAGGTAATTAGATGAAACTTAATTCTTACAGAGGATCAAGCTTGCTGTATCTTGTGCTGTTTCTTGTGATTAAAATGATAAGTATTTAAGAGATATGAGGTATAGAGGATACAGAGACAACAGATGATGTGGGTTGTGTGTGTGAGAGAGAGAGAGAGAGAGAGAGAGAGAGAGAGAGAGAGAGAGAGAGAGAGAGAGAGAGAGAGAGAGAGAGAGAGAGAGAGAGAGAGAAGGCAAGCGTCAGTGATATTTGATAAGACATATCACTGGTTGCTCCGAGGGGGGGGGGGGGGGGTCATCAGCACCCTCCAAAAGTGGATGAAATTCATTACATAGAAATTGATGTCGGGTCGCCACTGCATGGACAGAGGTCCCCGGTCGTATCATGGACACGTATCACAGCAGGATACAGCGGGGGAAGTTACAACACATGACCAATGTTACAGCAAGACACAGCATACCAGGGAACACCACATACAGACATCAGTATCATACGGATCACGTCAAAGGCTACACCCTCATATCTAAGGATCATATAAACACACACACACACACATATACATATATATATATATATATATATATATATATATATATATATATATATATATATATATATATATTCTTTTTTTTTTTTTCTTTTTTTTTTTTCTTCCATACATATTAGCTATTTCCCGAGTTAGTGAGGTAGCGTTAAGAATAGAGGACTGAGTCTTAGAGGGAATATCCTCACTTGGCCGCCTTCTCTGTTCCTTCTTTTGGAAAATTAAAAGAAAGAGAGGGGAGGATTTCCAGCCCCCCGCTCCCTTCCCTTTTAGTCGCCTTCTACGACACGCGGGGAATACGTGGGAAGTATTCTTTCTCCCCTATCCCCAGGGATAATGTATATATATATATATATATATATATATATATATATATATATATATATATATATATATATATATATATATATATATATATATATTCTCTAACGGTGGTTTGGGGAAGGCGTCAATGACTCCAGAAGCCAAGGAAGTGTGTATGAGAGGAGGCAGAGACCATTACAGTAATAATGATGGAATTATATATGGTCCTGTCATGAGACAACTTTCCAATTTACGATTACGCGTCACCAGAACGACAAAATTTGTATGATCTACTGCTGTTTCAGATGATAGGAGGAAAGGGGTGGGCTGGGTTGGCTGGGTCCAAGGTCATAGGTCAAGAGAGTAAAAGGTTAAGGATGGAAGAGGATTTGACACCAATCACAGGTTGGTAGAAAATGTACTGTCCCATTGTCTCACCTGGCGAAAGCCATCCATCCAGGTCTATGTTCTCCAGCCATGACTTCCTCATCCTTTTAATTCAGAAAAGAAAAAAGGACAAAATTTTGCAACGCTGAAAAAGATACGAACGCCACCTTCCGTATCTGATGGTGTCACCATTTTTGAAAAAAGATATCTTCCTCTCATACTTATTCTTTTTTTCCAGTTCTTTTTCTATGCCTCACAACATGTAAGCTGATATCTGACTTATCTCTTTCTGCAGGAGATGAGAATGACAGGCATGTCGGATTGGCTGATGTGATGGCACAATGCGGGGATGAAGATGGGCGAAGTATTGGTCGCACAGCCTTGACGTTATTACAGCTGACGTGTCTTCCACAGCAGCAGCAGCAGCTGCAGGAGGAGGGAGGCAGCACACCACCATCACAGGAACAGCAGGGGAGGTACCGCACCACCACCACCACAGCAGCAGAAGGGCATCACATTACCACCACCACAGCAATGGTAGGAGGGCACCACCTACCACCATCTCCATAGCAGCAGCAGGAGGGCCACTACTTCACCATCACCATCATTTCCACCAACACTACCACCATCACCATCATCATCACCACCAACACTATCACCGTCATCACCAACACTACCACCATCACCATCATCAACACTACCACCATCACCATCACCATCACCAACACTACCACCATCACCATCGTCATCACCAACACTACCACCATTACCATCATCATCACCAACACTACCACCATCACCATCGTCATCACCAACACTGCCACCATCACCATCATCATCACCAACACTACCACCATCACCATCACCAACACTACCACCATCACCATCATCACCAACACTACCTTCTTCACCACTTCCAGCTAGTTGCACCAGCAATACCACCTCCACCACAAATACCATTTCCATCACCTCTACGAACACTGATATCACCATCTCTACCACTTCTACCACTTCTCGAACACCACACTACCATAACCACGACCACTATCACCACAATAACCTCCAGTGCCATCTGAAATTTACCCCCCTACTACATCTACCACCAACACTATAATTACCACCACTAGCACTACCACCCTTAGCAATACTACCACCACTACATCTACCACCAACACTATAATTACCACCACCAGCCCTACCATCCTCGGTAACGCGACCACCATCACAACCCACTACCACAGTTACCACATCTACCACCACCACCACAAAACCCCTCCACCACCCTCACCACCGCCTCCTCTGCACTGGTTACCACCTCATTCAAGTCTTAACCACTTTTCATGTTTTTTTTTTTATGAAGCGATTATATTTCAGTTATGACTTTCCACAAATATTCTCTCTTCAGCTAACCCAGGCGTGTTCATATGGTTGCAGTAAGGAACCCTGACCCACTGCTCTTCACCTACTTTTACAGGACTTTCCACAAAGGAATTGACTCTAGAAGACCGTAATTTCATACTACTCATTACGGGAATTTCTTGCTTGAAGCCTATACTTACCTTCGAAATCATGCAGAATACACACACACACACAGTGAAACAATATATCTCTATCTATCTATCTATCTATCTATCTATCTATATATATATATATATATATATATATATATATATATATATATATATATATATATATATATATATATATATATATATATATATATCCTTGGAGATACAGGAGAAAGAATACTTCCCACGTATTTCCTGCGTGTAGTAGAAGGCGACTAAAAGGGAAGGGGGGGCCTGGAAATCCTCCCCTCTCGTTTTTAATTTTACGAAGGAAGGAAAAGAGATGGGGACCAAGTGAGGATATTCCCTCAAAGGCTCAGTCCTCTGTTCTTAACGCTACCTCGCTAATGAGGGAAATAGCGAATAGTATGAAAAAAAAAGTATATATATATATATATATATATATATATATATATATATATATATATATATATATATATATATATATATATATATATATATATATATATATATATATATATATATATAATATATATATATATATATATACACACACATACACACACACACACACACACACACACACACACACACACACACACACACACACACACACACACACACTTCTGCTACTACTACTACTGCTGCTGTAATACCACAACTATTACTACTATTATTACTATCTACATTACCATCAGTGCTCCTCCCCCTCACTCTACCATCAACCCTTCCTCTCCAACACCACCATTATCACTACCACACCGAACACTAGCACAGCTGCACCACCCGACTCATGAGGACTGGCGGCTTATGGTGTTGGCTGCCTCTGTCCTCTCACCACGAGCCATTCACCTTGCATAACACTGATCACTGCCAGAGAGAAGGAGTCCCCCCCTTCACCTTGCATGATGGGAAAACATCAAAATCTGGACACCTTTTTACAGCTCTTTCACGTCTATGGCACAATTAAGTAAATCAATTTTACGATCGATATAGTCGAACCGTAATCGACGTCTCGGTATATAGCAAGGTAACTCTCTTTAGGCATCTGGATAATGATGCAGGTCGAAAATAATCCCTGTTCTAGATGGGAAGTAATTCGAATAATATAATCAATTGCTAAGGGAATAAGGAGTCAAAGACAAGGGAGTTTCGTAATCATCCATGGGAGTGTTGCTGTACACGTTGAGTCGAAGGAAGGAACCCCCTTCCACTGAGGCATTTTAGCACCAACATATTCCTGGTGAGGTGTTCCTCCAAGAGACATTCTAATCCTAAGGAGACCGTATTTAGTAGATGCAAGAGACTTGGGTAGCATTTGTTAAGGCAGACGAAGACTTTATGTGTTAGAAACTGAGTCTATATGTATAATGAAAATAATTCAATACATAAAACAAAGAATATTGGACGATATATTCGGAAACTTAAAGGAATACATATGAAAAATGAAAGATCTAGGCAAAATATATGCAAACCTAAGGTAAATAAGGATAACATGTACAAAAGACTTAAATTATATATGTATACAATAGGTGAGGAAATTAGAAAATACATCACCAGATTTGGAAATATGCATTACACATAACCAAGGATTTCACGTGTGCTTTTAAAGAGAATGGGATATGTAAGTCAAATAAGAGCAAAACTTAACAGTAATTTCACCTAATCATTGCAACTCAGTAATGCAACTGTCTGCAACAGTCTCAGTCGAGCAACTCTTGCAACGACAATTTCAGTCCATTTGCTGAAACTTCAGGAAACACCTACAGGTTCTGGCAGCACTTACAACAAACTAATGCAGCTGTTGCGACAATCTTACACCAACACATACAGCAATTTCAAGGAACAGTTATGACAAGTTCAAGTTCAAGTTACACTTACGACTAGTACAAGAGTCGCCCAATGCCAAAGGAAGGGACACTCACACGTCATGCAAGGAACACGTGCAACATGTTCTAGTAACACATACAAGTTCAAGAAAGACGTTCGACAAATTCATTAAACGTTTTCTACAAGTTGAAGTTAACATTTACAAGTTCTAGCTTAGGTGCTGTCAGTGGACTGAACCAGGGCATGTGAAACGTCTGGGGTAAACTATGGAAAGGTCTGTGTGGCCTGGATGTGGATAGGGTGCTGTGGTTTCGGTACATTACACATGACAGCTAAAGACTGAGTGTGAACGAATGTGGCCTTTTTTGTCTGTTTTCCTAGCGCTACCTTGCTGACGCAGGGGGTGGCGATGCTGTTTTTTTTGTGGGGCGGGGGTGGCGCCAAGAATGGATGAAGACAAGCGAGTATGACTATGTACATGCGTATGCGCATGTATATGTATGTATACATGTGTGTATATGAGTGGATGAGTCTTTCTTCGTATATATATGAGAAAATAAATGGTACGTATACAAGATTAAAACCTCCCCACAACACACATATAGTAATCACAAACTCTCTCTCTCTCTCTCTCTCTCTCTCTCTCTCTCTCTCTCTCTCTCTCTCTCTCTCTCTCTCTCTCTCTCTCTCTCTCCTCTCACCCCCCCCCCCCCCAGCATGATACATGGATCACGCCAAATTGGACTTACCATCTTCACACCAGAGTGTCTATCTCCAATGAATTTGCTCCTGAAAGAGATAGACATATTCGACATCTCCACAAGTGAACTAATGAGAATATCTCGAGAGGTGTATGTCGAAACTGCTGACATATTCCTCGGTCCTCCAACCTTTGACGTTGTGACCCAGCTGACCATAGCGACCGTTGAAGTTGTGACCCAGCTGACCACAGAGACTGCTGAAGTTGTGACCCAGCTGACCAGCACCTCTACCAAGACTGACCTCCTCTGACCGACTTCTACCACCACAATTACCTTGTACCAACCGCTGCTCGTACAGATACGAGAACTGTCCTGTACATACCTACTACCGTAAACATCATAAACAATCCTTCAACAAGCACACAGCTAATCCAGCAAACAACCTTAGTTTTCCCGTAGTTTTGTGTGAGGTGTCAACAACTATTGTACTGTAACTAACTACTGTGAAAAGAGTCATCACTTAGTGTTCATCATTAAATACATATGTCAACATACTATTACTGTAGCTCAATATGTATGTAACCTTACATCACTTAATGTTCACTACTGAATACGTAATGTATGTCAACACAATACCACTTTAATTCAACCAATAGGTAATCGCACATCACTTGATGTTCAACTAATCACCGCTAAATGTATAGATCTTAATATCTGACCTGTAAGGCTTCATGCACTTTGCAGACAGACTTTACTCAAGTATCTATCCAAATCGTAGAAGTGTCCAGCATAACCTTGATCTTAAACTGTATATTGATGAATTAACTATCTACGACTGTGTTCCTTTGTTTATGTAGTTTCTCACCTAATGTAATTTCTCAGCCAAATGGTTGCCTGTATTCAATAAACCAATCTTTAGTTATCTATCTATCTAATGACACACACACACACACACACACACACACACACACACCATATGGATGTAAAAGACGTTTAAAAGCTGGTGAGGAATTAATGACCTATTCAGAAATTTAAACTGAGTTCATGTATTTATCATTATTGAAGATACACAACAGTTGTGTGGAGTCATGAGTAACACTTGCCAGGCCAAACATATGTCGACCATTTCAACTGTATTGCACTTGTGATTCGGGCAATCATATTTCTCTTACTTTATTTTAACAGATTTTGACGGTCAAACTTGAGTTACGAAAGGAAAAAATATGTTGAAATACTCCTTTATATATATATATATATTTTTTTTTTTTTTTTTCTTTACTTTGTCGCTGTCTCCCGCGTTTGCGAGGTAGCGCAAGGAAACAGACGAAAGAAATGGCCCAACCCCCCCCCCATACACATGTACATACACACGTCCACACACGTACATACCTACACAGCTTTCCATGGTTTACCCCAGACGCTTCACATGCCTTGCTTCAATCCACTGACAGCACGTCAACCCCTGTATACCACATGACTCCAATTCACTCTATTTCTTGCCCTCCTTTCACCCTCCTGCATGTTCAGGCCCCGATCACACAAAATCTTTTTCACTCCATCTTTCCACCTCCAATTTGGTCTCCCTCTTCTCCTCGTTCCCTCCACCTCCGACAAATATATCCTCTTGGTCAATCTCTCCTCACTCATTCTCTCCATGTGCCCAAACCATTTCAAAACACCCTCTTCTGCTCTCTCAACCACGCTCTTTTTATTTCCACACATCTCTTTTACCCTTACGTTACTTACTCGATCAAACCACCTCACACCACACATTGTCCTCAAACATCTCATTTCCAGCACATCCATCCTCCTGCGCACATCTCTATCCATAGCCCACGCCTCGCAACCATACAACATTGTTGGAACCACTATTCCCTCAAACATACCCATTTTTGCTTTCCGAGATAATGTTCTCGACTTCCACACATTTTTCAAGGCTCCCAAAATTTTCGCCCCCTCCCCCACCCTATGATCCACTTCCGCTTCCATGGTTCCATCCGCTGACAGATCCACTCCCAGATATCTAAAACACTTCACTTCCTCCAGTTTTTCTCCATTCAAACTCACCTCCCAATTGACTTGACCCTCACCCCTACTGTACCTAATAACCTTGCTCTTATTCACATTTACTCTCAACTTTCTTCTTCCACACACTTTACCAAACTCAGTCACCAGCTTCTGCAGTTTCTCACATGAATCAGCCACCAGCGCTGTATCATCAGCGAACAACAACTGACTCACTTCCCAAGCTCTCTCATCCCCAACAGACTTCATACTTGCCCCTCTTTCCAGGACTCTTGCATTTACCTCCCTTACAACCCCATCCATAAACAAATTAAACAACCATGGAGACATCACACACCCCTGCCGCAAACCTACATTCACTGAGAACCAATCACTTTCCTCTCTTCCTACACGTACACATGCCTTACATCCTCGATAAAAACTTTTCACTGCTTCTAACAACTTGCCTCCCACACCATATATTCTTAATACCTTCCACAGAGCATCTCTATCAACTCTATCATATGCCTTCTCCAGATCCATAAATGCTACATACAAATCCATTTGCTTTTCTAAGTATTTCTCACATACATTCTTCAAAGCAAACACCTGATCCACACATCCTCTACCACTTCTGAAACCGCACTGCTCTTCCCCAATCTGATGCTCTGTACATGCCTTCACCCTCTCAATCAATACCCTCCCATATAATTTACCAGGAATACTCAACAAACTTATACCTCTGTAATTTGAGCACTCACTCTTATCCCCTTTGCCTTTGTACAATGGCACTATGCACGCATTCCGCCAATCCTCAGGCACCTCACCATGAGTCATACATACATTAAATAACCTTACCAACCAGTCAACAATACAGTCACCCCCTTTTTTAATAAATTCCACTGCAATACCATCCAAACCTGCTGCCTTGCCGGCTTTCATCTATATATATATATATATATATATATATATAGAGAGAGAGAGAGAGAGAGAGAGAGAGAGAGAGAGAGAGAGAGAGAGAGAGAGAGAGAGAGAGAGAGAGAGAGAGAAAGAGGAGACCCGTATGTCTATAACGAAGATTTTTGCGAAAACGTTCCCACGTGCCTTTTACATGGGATATATATATACGCTTATCAACGAATCCTAATTTCTCCGAATTGAAAAAAAAAATCACGTCATTTCTTTGAATGCCTGAACTATATTGACATTAACTGCACCATAGGCCTAATTATGCCACTGATCACTTACTCTGTCAACAAATTCATTGGTCTTCCCTAATTCTGTCTTGCATATTTCCCTCGTGATTTTGAATCCTTGATTTCTGGCTACATAGTGTTCCTTCAGACGAAATAACCTTTCGTGAATGATTCAAGTCCGTTTTCTCTGATGTCTCGAAAACCTATATAAGATCACCCTTAAGTCTTCATTTTCTATTTTGATAGAAAACGAATCCAGTTATCTCAGTCTTTCCTGGTATGGCTGGTATCGCAACCCTGGTATTAACCTGGCAGCAGCTCATCTTTGGACTCTCCCTCGCGAGGTTTTAACATCGTCATGTAATATTTTTGTTCTCTGTAATCTGGAGAGCAAAGCGTCAGTGTGTTCACAGAACATCCGGCGACAAATGACACGTTCGCCTCGTCTCTTTTTGTCTTACGCCAAAGGAAATATCTTCAGAACTCCACAGCTCGTCCGAGACACTGCCTGACTAACGCATCGTACAACATACGTCTCTGGAGTTTCGCATATGAATTTGCCTCATGATTTTCTAGTGAATGTCGGAAGGAAGAACTTATTGATTAACGGTAGGGAAATGTCTTTTCCATCCTCCAAAACTTAAGTAAAATTTTCGCTTACAGACGAGAGCTGGAAGCATTATGTCCATATGTGCAAGTGTTTGACTTAAGATTTAGGAAAAATAATTGAGGACGGACCTACGCCTTACAGATATATCCCATCACCAGTGCACAGCTACAGTCAAATGCGTAGTGTACAAGCTGTGTTATACACATACAATACTCTCTACATACAGAGAGTTCACTCCCATCCATCCACACTGAAGTTCAGCTGCTTCATTTCTCCATTTTTGTCTTTCAGGATACCAATGTGTTCTTCTACCCCACCGGACAACAGCTTCAGAAATTCATTCATGCAATATTTCAAGAAATGTACGACAGTTTTGCTTCAGCATAAAGATCATTATGAAGTGATTCACAATCTTGTCCTGCAGGTATGTGATAAAAGCTGAAGAAAGCATTCAGAAGAAAAATGGTGAATTAGAAAGGTAAACTCTGGGTATAAGTAAAACTGGCCCTGTAACCCCTTATGAATAATAAAACACAAAATACTTAATCATCCTTGTATACAGGATTTGCGCTTGAAAAGCCATATAGTATCTGAATAACAGGTGCTTGGAAACTAATATACTATACGTATTAATAGACACTTATAGAAATACTCATACTATAGGTATGATAGGCGCTTGGAAAACCCTATACTGTGTGTATGATAGGCTCTTGGAACACATTACATTTTGTGTAGGATACGCGCTTAAAAATAATGCACTGTATGCTTGATGGGCTTTTGGAAACCCATATATTTTACGTGTAGAGAGAAGTCTGGAAAACCATAAGCTATATATATAAACAGACGCTTATAAAACCCGATACTACATGTACGATAGTTGCTTGAAAATCTTGTACCATATACATATACGATAAGCGCTTGGGAAAACAAATATCATATGTACATTTCATTTCTAGAGAATCACCTTCACTACAGCGCAGCGGACCCAGCGAGAAGACCGACATAATCTCTTTCTCTAAAAGCACATCGGAACCCAATAAGAAGATTCACATCAACACCACTACAACGCAGCCGATCCATTTAGAAGACCCCACCTCGTCACCTTCCCTGCAGCGTATCTGATCCAGCAAGAAGACCCACACAGTCACCTTCACCACAGAGCAGCGCAATCCGTAAGACCCACATTACGATTTACTTAAACCACGATTGTTATGTGGTGCGTTGTCTGTGTTCCTCTACCCCTTCACTGATATACCCGGATTTTCCCTATTTCTTCTGAGAGAACTTTGCTGTTTTCATGAGCTTTTCACGAGCACCAAGTCACAGTTCAATATTCCCTAGATATTTCCCCTTTTTTCCCCGAGAGCGTACGAAACTCTGGTGCATGTCATGTATACGAATGACAGCATCAGTTCTAGCCTTTGCTGACTTTATGGATATCACCTGACGAACAGTCGACCAAAGAGTGGGGTTTCATGAAGCTAATGGCATCTTCTGACTTCACAGAATTTAGCCGACTGCGTAAAGCGACTGAACAGGGTTTTGAAATCCACTGACCATATCTATGAGAGCTAACATAAGACTCCACGTGCAAAGGATTCACATTTACGTCAATGTTTACGAACTCAGGTCCATACTCATTGTTTACTTGTCCCATAGCGTTTCGTTTACATCAAATTTTACATTTCTTTTTTCTATTATTTGACATCACATATCTCCTGCACCTATACCAAGGTTCGCTGGCATCTAGATGACTCTCTGACTAACGTGTTACTCTGCTTCGCTGCTCCTTATGGATGAGAAATCTATTTTGCCCCAAGGAGCAGTCCTGATCACAACTACAGAAATTTCGATCCTTTTCTTAAGGTAACACTTGCATAGCCAAAGAAATTGTTCCTTTTTTCTTCTTCTTCACTGCAGAGATTATGCCTTCATTTCTTTTTTGCAGCTTCTCTAATTCACAAGATATTTTGTTCGTGTGTTTCTATTTTCATCAAAATAAAGAAAACTATTATCGTTATATATACTCCCGTCCCTCACCTCCTGCCACTCCCAACTCTCTCGTTCATCACCTCACTACTTTCCGCCCTCCCTCCAACAACCCGCTTCCCGCCTTTCCTTCTATCCTACCACTTCTAGCCCCACTTTCCCTCCTTCCCACTACTTCTAACCTTCCCTCCCCTCACTGTTCTATACTAACATCCTACGTTGTATCAGTCCTAAATGGGAACTCAATACATTTACTTCAACAGTCTTCATACTGGAAGAAACTATGTTTCCTTTCTTCATCACACGTTATGGCTCTTTACAACTCTTCTTCAGCCAATCCTCACGCACAAACTATGTTTCGTTCATCAGAGGAAGCACGTTTCCCGTGTTTCATCACCCATTTCAGACATGGAACAGAAACGCTAGTGATGTGGTATGATCCAGTTTGCTCTGGTCAGCCAAAAGACATCACTCTCGTGCTAGCCAATCATAAGCATCACTCGCTGGCCCCAACCAATCAGAAATCACACTCTCTCTCTCCTTAGGCAGGAAGGATGCATCCTATGGTTGTCCTTGCCTGTCAGAAGCATCCTCCGATCTCCCTAGACAGCAGGAGGCATTCCCTACTTGTCTTTACCAATCAGAAATCTCCTACGCATCCTAGCCAGTCATCCTCCTCTCGCCTTAGCCAGTCAGAGGCATCCTCCTCTTGCCTTAGCCAGTCAGAGGCATTCTCCTCTCGCCTTAGCCAGTCAGAGGTATTCTCCGCTCATCTTAGCCAGTCAGAGGCAACCTCCGTTCGTCCAAGCCAGTCAGGGACATCACCTGATCGGCCGATACACCCAAGTGAATGGCCGTGAGGTCGTGTTCCATTATCCAGGTACAAAGTGAATCAGTTCAGCTTCCGTCGTTAATCTCAGACGCTGTTCAATGGAGGGTAAAATGAATGAGTCTTCAAGCCTCGTTTTCTGCTACTTAGAGGAAGTGGTGTGCAATGATACGTCCACTCAGCTGTGAAGATGGAACGAGGGATGCCTGAGCTAACAAAAGTAAAGGACAAGAACTTCATGTGGTTCTCAGTAAATATATATATATATATATATATATATATATATATATATATATATATATATATATATATATATATATATATACAAAGAGAGGGAAACTGAAGTGAGTCCTTGCGGGGAAAATCTAAACATCAGACACGTAAGTGGAGTATAAAGATCCATTGAGTCAGGCCAATAAACATGTTCGAGAACATCGAGACCTGGAGGCAAGAGGTGGAGAGTCCGCTTTTATAGGCAGTAGCTGAGCATAAATTTCTCCCATTGCATCAGAGGCAAGCCAGGTCTGCTGGGCCGCCTCGTAAGGTGGACAACGAGGGCACGACTTACGACACGACTGTTCTACAGAACGTTGGTTCTCAGCTCCTGACGGAGACTTAAGGGTGAAAGTAATGTCTCCGAGATCGTTTTCAGCCAAGGATTAACTTGGGACTTTTTGAGTGCATGCGGAACTTACATAACAGAAGACCTGATGGTCTATGGCGAGGTTATCTGCTGGAGTAATAATCAGTACCCACATGAAATACATAGGAGAGCCAGAAAGCAGAAGACCTGATGGTCTATGACGAGGTTATCTGCTGGACGACAGTGTTAGTGCCCAGAAGGGAGTAAATGGGAAAAGCAGATAACAGAAAAGGATTGTAAATAACTGTATCCGAAAGACCTTGTTTATATCGCATGAAAACAGGATGGCGAAGCAGGATGAAGCAGTTCACATCATCAGTAAATGCTCATTTTCTACGTACAAATATTTAAAAGAATTGTTAGCAATTTGTTCAAAAGATTATCATAATAATGTAAATGTGTTCATTAATGTTTTAGTAATATAAAGATAAAAGAGAATGTGGCATGTGATGCATAACACTGACAGTATTGTTTGAGATTTTACGATCTTTTCCAAATTTCTGTATCAATTATACCAGCTGATCTTCTAGTAAGAATATTAAACACATACCGTAATGAAACTGTCAAGACACAGTTCAAGGATTCATTTTATGGATAACATATTAATATATTTCATCGTGGCACTGACCAAAGCGCAAATGATACGCAAGAGTTAATGGGTTGTACTATGAAATTCCGTAAAAATTTACGCCTTTCTCAGAGAAAAAAAAAAGATCTCTGTACGTATGTTTCCCATGTCTACCGACGGTCAATTCACTACGCTATATACACTTCAAATAACAATGAATTCTCACTGGACTACATTGCCCTGTGGGCAGTAACAGTACAATTGTCGTAGCAGCCACACAACCATTCATACCTTGGCTCTGTTGAAGATCATCATAAGCCAGGCTGGGATATCACTCTCCTGGAATTGTCACCCCAGTAGCACTGGAGGCTGGCGATTCACGCCATCAAAACCCGTCCTGAATGTATTCCTAATTATACATATTCATGATCACACGCATAGCTTTTTATTGTGGCTGTACGGAAATCTGATATTAAAAATTTCCGTCCAACTTTTCCTCCCAATTATCTTCTTTTTTTTTTCCCCCTTCCTATTGAAAAGAAGTTAAAGTAAAAAAAGAAAAAAAAAAACGCGATGCAAGCGGAAATAAGCTCAAGGACGTTTTCTTTTTATCGTTTCTTCATCAATTTTGATAATAAGTTCAGTTCAACGAGGGTGGAAACACATTCTTTATGGGTAGCCAGGCGAGACGTTGTGAAACCGGGTAATAACATACGTCTTCACCAAAATAACTGAGTTACACACCAAGAGCTGAGCGATTAAGTAAAATGCCGATAGTCCACTGCCAGAGCCTTCTTTGCAAGTAAGTCTGTTCGACGTATAGATAGATATCTCGAGTATAGACAGATATCTTGCGTATAGATAGATATCTCGAGTATAGACAGATATCTTGCGTATAGATAGATATCTCGAGTATAGACAGATATCTCGAGTATAGACAGATATCTTGCGTATAGATAGATATCTCAAGTATAGATAGATATCTTGCGTATCATCATAATAATACGAGTATAGATAGGTAACTTGCAAACAGATAGATATCTCGCGTATAGATAGATATCTCGCGTATAGATAGATATCTCGTGAACAGATAGATATCTCACGTATAGATAGATATCTCGCGTAGAGATAGATATCTCGCGTAGAGATAGATATCTCGGTTATAGATAGACATCTTGCGTACAGATAGATATCTTGCGTATAGATAGATATCTTTCCCTCTCTGCCGGTCGGTTTACAGGCAGTGGTGTTTGCGTCATGCGTCTCCACCCTCCTCTGGAAACCCACAGTGACTGCGTTAGCCATTCTTCTTAATGACTGTTGTGGATACGCCAATCCATAATGGCTAGAAGCACTTGATTAAGAACAATGAGGAAGGGTCTTCCCTCTCCAACAAAAAAAAAAAGGGGGGTAAAAGAACGGGAGGTATGGAAACGAACGGCTTATAGCTGAGATTTACATGAACGTTTCGACTTCATGAAAGTCTCCCTCAGATTGTACTGTGCAATACAAAGGGAGATGCTGGACCTTGTTAGAAAACTGTCTGTCATCGTCTGGACGCCTCGAGGCATCGTTCTCTGATTGGCCGACCGTAACTGCTGGATTCGCCTCGCTTCTGTCCAGTCGTTTACCGCAATCTTTACCACTTAATCCTGATTGGTTGATGAAACCACCTCTAATACTAGTGGGAATGGCCATGCTAATGTGACAGCTTCTATCACCTTCTTCAATTTGGTGATTTATCCGCTTTTCGTAATGGCTTCGTTTCGCCCCAGTTCGGCAGGGAGGTCTGTGATTAATCGAGTCATCCTTACGTTGGACAATTCTCTTCGTCAACCTACGTCCAATCTCTCCATAAAAGGCACATAAACAGCTGCCACATAGAACCCTGTCTATTACACTTTCTTTGTTGCTAACCATCCCCATACCCTTCCTCATCTCCACTTAGTTTACACCTCATAACCTCACAGATTTTCTCTCACGCCGATGTAGCAATAGCAATGCTTGTTTATCGGAGAAATTTGGAACTAGGAAGAGTTTCTTACTGTTTGTCCAGACGCTCTTAGCTCCATTCTCCCCCACGCCTCTCCAACTCTTCTTGCTTTGCTCTTCAGCTTCATGAGTTACCTTCTGATGTAGCAAGCTCCAGAAGGCTTCATTAACATCTTGGTTCTTCTTCTAAGTAATTCTGGATGCAAATTCTTCAGTCTCATTAAAATAACAATCGTTACTCCTCATTTCGTCCTTTTATCGCAGGCAAACAGAAAGTGAATGAACTCATCCTTATTCGTTGGTTGTCTATGCATCATAGAGAACTTCGGGACGTGATCACTACTCACGAAGACCGTATCCAGAAATGGTAATCTTCCCTCTCCCTACTCCTGCCGCAACCTTCCCTCTCCCTGCTCCTGCGGAAATCTTCCTACCTGCTTCTCCTTCTGCGGTAAACTGGATACTCTCGCACGCAAGGGAATTCAAACGGTACCACAAATACGTTTCAGAACAGACTTCACATATGTCTCGCCTCTCGTCCTCGACTGTCATTATTTGCGCCTCCTCCTCACTTATATGCAACGTTTGCGGGGTTTCACTTTGAAAACATCTGTATGGCTTTCTACTCATACCGTAGTAATCTCTTGAGTTTCTGATGTCTTCCACTATCACAAACAGCCTCGAAAAGACCCAGTGTGGGGTGCACTTGATGTCTGAATTGCTCTACATTCCTTCGTATGGTCTATCGCTCTTCACACTGCATGAAAACACTGTTCAACGGTACTTTGGTAAACAAAAAATCCTTTCCTTCGATCCTTGCCATCATCTCATAGTTTTTGAAGCTAACGTTCTGCACTTTACTAAATCCGATGAATTATTCCAATGAGCCCCACTCATTTACCTGGTGCTGTTGACAGTCGTTTAACTAGTCGTTGGGGTAACTTTGTATTGGCACTGCTGATGCCAGATCTGATAGATCTCATCGGAATACCTGGTTTGTGAACCATAGGAAACCCTGTCATCCTTGGGAGATGTTGAAGCTGATATACTGCTTCACCAACTCTCTCTCTCTCTCTCTCTCTCTCTCTCTCTCTCTCTCTCTCTCTCTCTCTCTCTCTCTCTCTCTCTCTCCCATCTCGGACTCGTTATAATCTTTCTCACCACACAGCTAAACTTCACAGCATCTTACCAGGGTAACCGACATGTGTTTCTTCTCCCCCCCCCCAAAAAAAAAAAACTCATTCGTCACAAAGTCTTCGTAATCGTAAAGGCTCCCATGCCATAAGATAAGCTGCCCTTTCTTTTAACCCCTACCTTCTAATCCTTTAGAGTTTTACATGAGGTTCCTCCCAAGCCTACAACAGCACTCTTCATCACTCATCCCTCCTTCCCCCATCACATTATGGGATTATAACATCCTCATTACTATACACTACCGTAAGGCACGTGTCTCACGGGTCTTAAGCACTGATAGTACTTCGTTCGAGCAGGGCACTGTCGTGACCTGAGCTACAGATTTGTAATTCTCTCCAGCTAAAGATGTCTTGGTAAGAAAGCCAGATGTATGGGTACTGTTAATAGTGGTAGGGGGGGAGATAATAGCTGGACATACGTTAGCTGAAGTGAAGATTGTGTTTCACATTGATTGATGGTTTTCTATAAGGCACTGACGATACTGTGCAGTACCTTTTATGAACTATATTGGGATGATACCTTAGTTCAGAGAGTGAAGGTACACTAATAACTGTCGGAGGGAAAAAGGATCGTTGAGAACATATACAGAGGACCATTTCAAGTGGTGGCAAGTGGTACGTTGATGACGGGAGAGAGAGAGAGAGAGAGAGAGAGAGAGAGAGAGAGAGAGAGAGAGAGAGAGAGAGAGAGAGAGAGAGAGAGAGAGAGAGAGAGAGAGAGAGACTTTAAAGACATTTGGAGAGATAGCATCGTTGATGGCCGCTGGAGACGCAATACCATTTTTGGCAGTGGACGGGACAGTACCGTTAATGACAGCTGGAGACGCAGTTCACCAATGACAGCTGAAGAAACAACGTCTGGAGGGATAATTCCACTTACTGTAGAAACAGTGTCGTTAATGACTGAGGGATGGTAACGTTAATTGTTACTGATGACCTATGACGCTGATAATACTTTATCAACCTTTTGAATACGATGATACGACCCTTGAACACGATGGAACGACCCTTGAGCAAGACGGTACAACCCTCAGTACGAAGGTACGACCCTTGGATGCCTAGCGTTTGACCTGACGTTGCCTTTGTTTAGCTGGTCACCCTTAAGGGTCAAGCCAATTGTCATGCCATCATACCCAAGGGTCGTACCGTCATGCTCAGAGATGTGCCACTGTGGTCAAGGGTCGTACCGTCATGCTTAAAGGTCTTACTATCGAGTTCAAGAGGACAAGAGAATCGAAGGAGAAAACTACAAATTAACAGCTCCAACAACCATTAATTAGACCTACTTTACTATCGATCAAACAGGCCAAATAGACCGTGACTCTAACCAATATATGTATCCCTTGGTACTGTTCCATGAGACATGGAGAAAACTTTGTTCCTCCCAGTTCGACCATCTTGCCTCGGTTATACGAGACACTTTTGTCTCAGTGAGCTGGTCCGTCCTTTGTTACTAACGGTCCTCAACCACCAAACACCATGAAATGGCAATTTGCTAGTTTCTGTTCCCCCCATCTAATTTTAGTGGTTAATTCATAGGTCATCAAACTCCTGTTCTAGGCAGTGAGTGATTATCAAGAACATTCCATGTTTGCCATCGTTGCAAGATTTCTTCTTCAGTTCCCTTAAGATCTTTTGGGAAGCTAAAGAAAATTTCTTACTCATAACTCTTCATTTTTCTTTCATTTATCTGTACATTGGTGTTACCGGACTCCGCCCTCTGCCGGGGCTGTATCATCGTCAGTGGATGGAGCACAGTCCTGTCCAAGACTTTCTCTTTCATTGCGAGTCCATGATTTCCCCGCTCCTGCGTGAAGTGCACCCTGAAAACTGGGATCTTGGGGTTGTATAGTTATAATGATAATAATGATAAAAATAATAATCATAATGAAAATAATAATGATACTAATAATAATGATACTAATAATAATGATAATGATAATGATAATAATAATAATGATAATAATAACAATGATAATCATATTATAATAATATCGATAATAATAACAATAATAATAATAATAATAATAATAATAATAATAATAATAATAATAATAATAACATAATAATAATAATAATAACAATAATAATAATAATAATAATAATAATAATAATGATAATAATAATAATAATAATATTGATAACAATAATAATAATAATAATAATTTTTTTTTTTTTTTTTTTTTTTTTTTTTTTTTATACTTTGTCGCTGTCTCCCGCATTTGCGAGGTAGCGCAAGGAAACAGACGAAAGAAATGGCCCAACCCCCCCCCCCCATACACATGTACATACACACGTCCAGACACGCAAATATACATACCTACACAGCTTTCCATGGTTTACCCCAGACGCTTCACATGCCTTGCTTCAATCCACTGACAGCACGTCAACCCCTGTATACCACATGACTCCAATTCACTCTATTTCTTGCCCTCCTTTCACCCTCCTGCATGTTCAGGCCCCGATCACACAAAATCTTTTTCACTCCATCTTTCCACCTCCAATTTGGTCTCCCTCTTCTCCTCGTTCCCTCCACCTCCGACACATATATCCTCTTGGTCAATCTCTCCTCACTCATTCTCTCCATGTGCCCAAACCATTTCAAAACACCCTCTTCTGCTCTCTCGACCACGCTCTTTTTATTTCCACACATCTCTCTTACCCTTACGTTACTTACTCGATCAAACCACCTCACACCACACATTGTCCTCAAACATCTCATTTCCAGCACATCCATCCTCCTGCGCACATCTCTATCCATAGCCCACGCCTCGCAACCATACAGCATTGTTGGAACCACTATTCCCTCAAACATACCCATTTTTGCTTTCCGAGATAATGTTCTCGACTTCCACACATTTTTCAAGGCTCCCAAAATTTTCGCCCCCTCCCCCACCCTATGATCCACTTCCGCTTCCATGGTTCCATCCGCTGACAGATCCACTCCCAGATATCTAAAACACTTCACTTCCTCCAGTTTTTCTCCATTCAAACTCACCTCCCAATTGACTTGACCCTCACCCCTACTGTACCTAATAACCTTGCTCTTATTCACATTTACTCTCAACTTTCTTCTTCCACACACTTTACCAAACTCAGTCACCAGCTTCTGCAGTTTCTCACATGAATCAGCCACCAGCGCTGTATCATCAGCGAACAACAATTGACTCACTTCCCAAGCTCTCTCATCCCCAACAATAATAATAATAATAATAATAATAATAATAATAATAATAATAATACGATATCCTCAAAAAAATAAAAGAATCCAGCTCCTACTCGGCTCCACAAACAATACAGACCATCTCGAATGATCACCTCGTCTACTGTCGCACCAGAGAACATTATTCTGATTCAATATATCATTTTTTTTTCCCCCCGCGTCAACCTAGAGCGCGTCTTCTATCCTTGATATACGAGTCCAGTGCATTTGGCATAATCTATAATAATCTATTTGTATCAGAATGATGGATTGCGTCTCTATAAACAGTTGTCTTTTGAGTTAGGAGGGTCAATTGAAGGCATTCTGGTGGTCCCAGCCATCTGATTCTGAATTAGAATATTTACTTGCACAGAGAAAAGTATTATGGTAAAGCTAAGATAGTCCTTTCACTCCCAAAATCATTATTCTCAATTCACCTCATGTAATATTTATGTTGTGCAAACACTTCCAAATATCATTCTATTTTCCAGTCGGTTTATATTTTGCACGTATATTTCAACGCGTTAATTCTCTATTTCATCTTTTCAGCATCTTTCTTCGTGCCTTAAACCGGCTCAGATCAACTCATTACAGTATTTCATGAAGATCTTCTCGTAGTCCCGGGGTTGGTTAGGTTAAACATAGCTGGGGTTGGTGACAGCACAGCTCTCTACCACGGTCATGTGACACCCTCATGACACCGTTCATAACACCACTCACCACACCACTCACCACACTACTCACCACACCACTCACCACACTACTCACCACACCACTCACCACACTACTCACCACACCACTCACCACACTACTCACCACACCACTCACCACACCACTCACCACACTACTCACCACACTACTCACCACACTACTCACCACACCACTCACCACACCACTCACCACACCACTCACCACACTACTCACCACACCACTCACCACACCACTCACCACACTACTCACCACACCACTCACCACACTACTCACCACACCACTCACCACACTACTCACCACACTACTCACCACACCACTCACCACACCACTCACCACACCACTCACCACACTACTCACCACACCACTCACCACACCACTCACCACACTACTCACCACACCACTCACCACACTACTCACCACACTACTCATCACACCACTCACCACACTACTCACCACACCACTCACCACACTACTCACCACACTACTCACCACACCACTCACCACACCACTCACCACACCACTCACCACACTACTCACCACACCACTCACCACACTACTCACCACACCACTCACAACACCACTCTTCAAACTACTCACCACACCACTCACCACACTACTCACCACACCACTCACCACACTACTCACCACACCACTCACCACACCACTCTTCAATCTACTCACCACACCACTCACCACACCAGTCTTCACACTGCTCGTCAAAACATTCACCTCTCCACTCATCAAATCACTCACCACGCCACTAGATTTCATACCATAAACTTCCTTTCCCTCACAGCACACTCACTCGTCACTGTCTTACTTCTGACGACACCAAGAACGACCTCTAACGACCACTAAGCACTATGGACGACCTCTGACGACCACTAACAACACAAATGACCTCCTGCGACCACTAACATGACTGGACGACTCCCAACGACCACTGACACCATGCATGACCTCCAACAACCATGGACGACTTACAAAGACCAGTGACACATGGGACGACTCCCAACAACTACTAACAACAAGGATGACCTCCCACGACCAAGGACGACCCACGACAAGTCCTAACATCGAGGACGACCTCTGGAACATGTCATTAGAATATTGTCTCTCGTACACACACACACACACACACACACACACACACACACACACACACACACACACACGTGTGAGAGCAGAGCGACGTGAAAATGACAAAGTCATGACCTAAATCATTTTACCTCAAAAGTCTCTTAAATCTTTTATTTTTTTTCCTGGTCTGAGTAAGCGTCTCTACCATCACCATTGACCGCTGAGCATGCACAATGGCGTACATTCCTCTCAAGAAAATTCGTGTTACTTAGGAAGAAAAATATATATTTATACATAAGCGTACTGGATAATTCTAAGGAAAATTTTCCATTCCCTAAATAAAAATCCTGAACCACACATGCTTTTAAATACCCCCCCACCCCACCCACCTCGCCTCCCCCCTCATAAAAAATCTAATGAAGATACAACGCTTTAAAGTGAATCAAGAACGGTACAAATGGAGAGAGAAACTGTGAGATTGTTATCGACCTGAAGCGTAATCATTAATCGTCAGACTACCTAAAAAATGTTTTCACAAATATGGATTAAAATGATTACAGTATATGTAGGAGGAAGGCGGTGTTCATGATGTCTTAATAACAGGTTGTGGAGCTTCGTCATGCGTGTAATGAACTAAGCGGGTCACCCCTGAATGACTTCTTGGAGGGTCACACAACACACACACACACACACACATACACACACACACACACACACACACACACACACACACACAAGCCCAGGCAGAGCACGCAGGGGTCGAGTTCTACCTGGCGTTCGTCAGGTCACCCTTGAATGGCTGGCTTCCTGAAGGTGGTAACTCACGATTGATCCCTCGGGACTCGAGGGCTTTCCTCGAATGGTTTCCTGATGTCACAGGCCGAGGATATTCCTGCAGCACCCGAGACTGGCTTACTGGCCGGCTAGGTTGCTGGCTTGGCTGGCTGGCAGGGTAGCTGGCTGGCAGGGTAGCTGGCTGGCAGGGTAGCTGGCTGGCAGGGTAGCTGGCTGGTTGGCTGTCTGGCTGGTTGACTAGATAGCTGGATGGCTGGCTAGCAGGTTGGCTGGCGATCTGGCTGTCCGGCTATCTGGCTGGTTGGCTAGCTAGCTGGATGGCTGGCTATCTGGCTGGCTGGCGATCTGGCTGTCCAGCTATCTGGCTGGTTGGCTGATTAGATGTCTGGCTGGCTGGCTGGCGGGCAGGTTGATTAGCTTAGCTGGCTAGCTGTTTAGCTGGCTGGCTGGCGTCATACGAGGGGGGAAAACGTCACACGATGTTCCATTCTTGCTTGCTTTCTCCCAACTGTGCCCACGACGTGGAGCACATCGTCTGCAGATCCAGGATTAACTTGGGATATTTTCTTCGTTAAATGTTGAAAACGCTGGCATGGAAATATTCTTATTTTTGCACCTCCATGTTCATATAGAGCTCTGTCTTAGTCGCCTCTGGCGAGTTTTTATCATCGTCAGTGGACTGAAAGGAGAGTATAGTTTCGTTGGGGAGCTTCTCACTCCAAAGGAGTCCATCATATCCTGCTCCTGATTAGGCGTGCAGCCTTGAAGCTGCGGGACCTCATGAGAGGGATCCTGGGGCTGTATAGATGATCAACTGATCATAACTGTGTATCTATCTTCTCTCTTTCCTCTTACACACACACACACACACACACACACACACACACACACACACACACACAAACATTATATATATATATATATATATATATATATATATATATATATATATATATATATATATATATATATATATATATACATGATATGTAGTATTATTTTAAGGTATTATCAACTGAAAGACATTAGCGCATAGTGATTCTTTGTATCATTCCAATCTTTTTTCTTTCATTTTTCAACATCAGTCATACAGACTCTACTACAGACAAAAGTCAATAATTGGCCTAAATTGTTTTCAGAAACATAACTCCAAAAAGGTCGATAATTAGGGTGCGCCCGATGATTACCTTTTTAAACTTAGGTCTATAATTTGATGCAAATTTGGTGAAGCTCTCCGACTTAGGCATTGATTTCAATTAATGTTTTTCATTAACTCCAGAGAGTTAAGATAGTTATCGTGATGAAGGCTTTGTTGCCAACACCGTAATGCTCGTAGATCCTTAGATCAACGAATGAACGATAAGGCCACGACGCCCGTGGCTTCGTAAAAGTTACGACCTGGATGGATCCTCGTTCCAGCGACAAAAATGGGAGATGTGCTGATAGTTCCAGAGCCTCCTATATCATCAAGCCACTCTCATAAATACTTTATCATCCTCCAATTATTTTGGGCTACTCTCTGCTTTCCAAACTCTTTCCAAAAGTATTATGAACATTTATAACTTCAAGCACAGGAATCTACTTTATCTCTCAGTCATCCTCGACTTACGAATTCTTTCCATGAGTCCAAATCACTTCAACACGCCTTCTTCAACCCTCTCATACATACTTTTCTTCCAGCCACACCTCTTTCTCTCTCTCTTACCCTCTCATTTCATATTCGAAAAACTCACTTAACACCACAGGTGAAGTGGGCGTAGTAGGTCTCTGCACATGAGAAGGGTATGTCTTAAAAACAGAACTGATCCGATCAAATTCATTTTGGACCGAGCAGCAAAGTGGAAGGCTAATGTTATAAGTAAGGAGGCGGGTCACAAATGGAAGTCATCAACACTCAAGAGATTCAGTTCATCAAACAGATGTACGTACTCGAGGGCTGGTGGTCATCTAGTCACTGTATCATGAGAGTTCGGGTCACTGCATCGCGTGAGGGACCCGCCCTGACTTGACCCTATTTTTCAAGCTTGTACACACACACACACACACACACACACACACACATAAAGGGGAAACACTATGCTTCCTCATCCTCATAAACAGATATTCCTGCTCGTTAGAAGTACCCTGATGATTCTACTGCTGGAGTCAACGTCGACAGCAGAGGTTCCGACTACAGCGCTCTCAAGTACATCGTATATCTTCAGCGCCAGACCACCACCACCAAACTCCTCACCAACAAACGAAACATCGTGGTTGATACAAATCAGTTTCTCCTCCAGTGAAGTCCCACTCCTCATCGTCTCAGTAATCCCCAGCCTCCTCCAGGTTGTTCAGTTCCCCGAGATTCTCAGTGTCACTGTCGACATTAAACTAATCTAAAAGGAACACATCAACACCACCATCAAATGCTTCAGGCTGTCGTCTCTACATTCTTCGTGAACTCGAGACAATTTGGATCTTCCCTGTGCCTGAACTCAATATCATTTACACAAGTGATATTCGTCCTAGAGTTACCTATGCATCAACCACCTGGCCTTCCGTTTTTTATCCACCACATGACGGAGGCTACGGGGAAAGGGCAGACAATGGCATACAGGATCGTCCTCAATCCCTCTCACAACACCTTTTAAGAAGTGCGGAACACACTGGTCCTCCGATCTCTCTCTCTCTCTCTCTCTCTCTCTCTCTCTCTCTCTCTCTCTCTCTCTCTCTCTCTCTCTCCCCATCGCCAGGACCTCATCCAACAGTTCGGGAAGGATTCACTGCACCATCTTCGCCACCGTCACCACCCTGCCCCCTCATCGATGAGCTGCAGTTCGGTACCACAGCAGCTTCGAGCTCACCCGAGCTTGTACAGGATGCTAACAAGAACAGTCCCATCCATCCCAACTACTGTAAAGATAGTCAATAACATTTGATATCTGTGTAATGAATGAC
The DNA here is from genome assembly GCF_036320965.1 of Panulirus ornatus. Lineage (NCBI taxonomy): Eukaryota > Metazoa > Arthropoda > Malacostraca > Decapoda > Palinuridae > Panulirus > Panulirus ornatus. The sequence continues at coordinate 18,964,591 of NC_092233.1, read as the reverse complement.
ACGCTGTTCCCTCGTTAAAACCCCAATCTCTTCAGTGTATGAATCTTTTGGTATACTTTCATCTTTTGGCTGTTTATCTCATTGAAAGAACCGTGAACAAGTATTATCTTCATGGTAATTTCACGAATATATGGTGTGGGAGGGAAGGTGTTAGAAACAGGATTTCTTATGAAGAGAGTCAGATGTTTGCGTTTGTGCGAGTCGAAAAAGAAAGCGAGTTGTTCTCGGTGAAGGTGGGCCTGTGGCAGGGGTGTGTATGTAGGTTGTAAGTATGGTGTAAGTTTGAGGTGGCGAGGGTTTCTTGTGTGTTTGTTTTTCAGTGAGTATTCTCCTTGTTCCTTGAATGAACTTCTCATCACTTTAGTTTTGGCAACATTTATTTTCAGTCCGAATAGTCTCGCTATTCCAGCTAAATTACCTACCGTTTACGGGATCCCTTCTTCTGTGCTGATATATATATATATATATATATATATATATATATATATATATATATATATATATATATATATATATATATATATATATACTTTAAGTTATGGCAAGTACCTATTCATCTATCCACCTACCTCAGAGTGGAGGACAACGAGTTGGGTCAACTGTGAATCGGGTGTTCAAGCCGGATTTCGAACACGACTTCGCAAGATTTACGGGTAGCGAAGTTAACCACAATACTAAAAAGCCTCAACAGTTCATAGAAAATATCATAATCATCTCTGACTAGTGTGGCATAGCGGGAACCTGCATCAATTATGCCACATGTAAAGAAAAAAAAAAAAGGAATTTACATAACCTGATGTTTACATGAAAACCTGTGTGTCTGTAGCACTCTTATATGCAGAGGTGAACCCCATATGAACTTAAACACATATACAAGGACTCACGTACATCTACATGAGCCCATCAGGTCCGTGACAGGCCTCATGAACACCAGCTTTGCCCTTACGAAGACATACACTTGTACGCACTCCCACCCTACACCAGCATCAACCACCCACATAAGTGTACACAGAACACCCAACTGCGACAGCACCATAGCCTTTAGACAACATATATATTTGAACTCGTAATAGTAACTGAAAAAGAAAATATATAATACACAGAAAAATATTTTCTTTCTATCGCGAACCGATACAATGTATTCGACTAACTCCAGCCGGTTCACCGTTGATTATCATCTTAAAACATATATCGCTCTCTCGTACTTCATCTGTGTGTGTGTGTGTGTGTGTGTGTGTGTGTGTGTGTGTGTGTGTGTGTGGATCGAAGTTCGGAAAACAAGAATTTTGGATCGTAAAGACTCAAGAGAAGTCGACTGACCACTTCACTAATTGCTAACGTGCAGGGTTAGCCTAGCGGCTCCCAGCGACAGATTGCATACAGTTCTGAGACTTATCGATGCCGGGAGGACGCAGAGAGAGAGAGAGAGAGAGAGAGAGAGAGAGAGAGAGAGAGAGAGAGAGAGAGAGAGCGGAGAAAATCCCACACAAGGATATTCAGGAGGGGCTTGGTGAAGAACGGACTTCCAACCTAATGTCTAAGTTGTGGTTTTTTTTTTTTTTTTCTCCCTCACTACGTCTCTCTCTTGTCTCATTCTTGGTTATTTCTCTCAAACAGTTCTCTTCTCTCAAAAAAACTAAGCTCATCTCTTCTCTCTTACAGTTCTCCTTGATAAAGTTTTCTTAATACTTAATTCTTAGGGAGTATTTCGCTTGGTATCTTGACTATGTCCTCTCAATGTGGCACACTCACACACACACACACACACTTCGTCCAACCCTCGATGGGGTAGGACGAGTGTCAGTGGCGCTCTCTGGCCAGCCTACAGGTCAATATGTCGACCTGAACTCTCTCTCTCTCTCTCTCTCTCTCTCTCTCTCTCTCTCTCTCTCTCTCTCTCTCTCTCTCAGCTTGTATTTCGCCTGATTGGGTAAACCATCACACAAGATTGTCTGTCACCAATGATTGTGAAACAGATATACGAACTACAAACCTTTAACTGTGAACTAGTGAACTGGAAGACGCGGCCGCCCCAGTGTAAACAACGGGCCATGACCCCTGAACGTTGGAGTGTTGACCCACCCAGGTGACCACAGGAGACGTGACCCACCCAGGTGACCACAGGAGTCGTGACCCACCCAGCTGACCAGAGGAGTCGTGATCCACCCAGCTGACCACAGTAACCCACCCAGGTGACCACAGGAGTCGTGACCCACCCAGCTGACCACAGAATTCCACAAATTTTTCCTCGAGGGTCAGAGGGGTGGTCAACTGACGACGTCCGTCACCATAATCACCTTCTACCAACCAGCGTTGTACAGGTACAAGACCTGTCTCGTACATACCTATTACTGTGAATGCCATAACCGATCCCTGAACAAATGCACAGCTTAAGCAAGCAAATAGTTTAGATTTCCCATAGTTATGTGTATGTCAGCTACTATGATACTGAAACACAGCCAATGTGAAAATATCCATCACTTAATGCTCAACATTAAATACATAATGTCAACATGTTATTCCTGCAGTTCACTTAATAATCACCAGTGAATACATAATGTACGTCAACACAATACTACTGCAATTCAATTAGTATGTAACTCTACATCACTTAATGTTCACCATTGATATAACGTATGTCAACTCTACTGCAAGTCAACCAAGATGTAAATTTACACCACGTATTGTTCAACTAATTACCACTAATCGTATAATGTATATATCACAAACTTTGTACAACTCTCTGTACTATGTAGAAACACTTCACTGATATGCTTTTCCAAAGCGTAGAAGTCTACAGCCTCACCTTATATCAAACTCTTGTCATAAATCAACTAGTTACTATAATGAACCCCCCCTCCCCCCTCCCCTTCCCTCAACTATGCAACTCCTCAATTGTGTATTTTCCGCCGAATGGCTGCCTGAATTCAATAAACCTTATCTATTCATTTATATTCCCTGGAGTCTTTGTAAACACGAAACTTCGTTGAATGAGATCGTCTGGTGGTGCTCGATCAGCGAAGGGTTCCCCATGTGTATCATACACCAGGATTACCCAGTGTCGCCCACGTTAACATACTATCATTCATAAACCTGTTAGGAGAACGGGTAGCTAGCTAGCTAGATTCAACATATCTTGTTTAGGTTAGCTTGCTTTTATTTTTCGTCAGGGACAAATTCTCCATTATTTTTGGACTGTTTTTCGTTCTTAGAAACAGCACAACCAGACTCAATCTTGTGTCATTTAAACTCGAACCTACACCCAGTCACCATGCGATGAATTCATCAGTGTGTCTATGTATATTCTGATTTGTAAGGATGTATTGTGGTGCGGTATGTGCTCACTGTGGTACCAAATCAAAGACTGCACACTTCAATAACAATATTGTAACCAAAACAACAGGATGATGGTGGTATTCTTGGCCATTTTCCTCTGATTATATCGTAGCCCTGGAGTTCACTCTATGACTAAAATTGGTCATTATCATAAAACATGCTTTTTCATTCGTTTTGGTTATGTTCCAAATGATTTACTTCCTCTTAGCCTTCAATCCTGTCGCATTTTCAGATCTTTTCGGCCTCACTAATCCATGACCTCGCTCCTAGTCACATGTCAAAAGCTCCTTCAAAAATATATACATATATATATCTTTCGGTAAGGCTGTTGCCTAAGGTTTACGTAAATCGCAATGTGCTTGGAAAAAATAATAAATAAAAACGTCTTATTGTGGGAAAAATGACTAGGTTCGTTGTCAGTAGACTTATCAGAAACACCCACAACTACACATTCTCTTCCTCTTTCCCCACAATACATGAATGATAATGGCAAATAGCAATCACACTTAGGAGTAAAGACATGGGACATAGTTGCCGACATACATTTCTCGACGGTCCCTAGCGGGCAGTAGCGATATCTGGCAACTCAGACTATATATTTTCATGAGTGAATAATCGCAGTTTGTTTTCCTTTGAAACGGATGTGGTGGGTGATTGGCTGACAAGAATGCTTCCTTGTACTTTTTCTTATATATAAATGCAGTTATAAAACAAAAGTATGGATACAAAAAATAATAGATTATATATATCTCAAGTAAAACTAGACATAATGCAAAAGCTAACAGACTATAATGAGAATTTACCGAAAAGTTTTTGAATTTGTCATCATACATCAGACACCTGACCTGTCTTGATGTGATTTGATGGACGGGTAAAAAAATAATAAGTATATTTCAACCCCAGTAAATACGTTATTGTCATAAATAACCCGTGAAAGTAATAGACAACTGGGAACACATATTCCGCATTTTAAAGTCGATGTTCTCACACTTGCCCAGTACAGACAGCTAGAGCAACATCCTCATGCCACAGCTGGCCAGACACCATAACACTGACGTCACAACTACACTGAAATTCTCCCATTGACACAACAGCTACACTGACGTCCTCACACTTTGCTACCCTAAACCAGTATCACTATATTTACTGTGTATAAGATTATGAATGTGGTGCGTAGACATTACAATCCTGCTAGATAAGTGGCTAATTTAATCCCCATCTAAAAAGAGACCAAAAGATATTAACATTTGATAAACAATTATAGATATGATAATCGTTTACAAAAATAAGTAAAGGACTGTTACATTTTTCATTCTAGTCACTACAGGTAATTAATAACTCACATTGTCATTTCAACGAAATTGTTTATTTTTGCAAAACAGTTTGATGATAAAAGAAATCCGTTATCATCCCATTTTCATCATTTAAATGCTTAATTAAACGGCTTAATGATCCGGAAACAATATACCCTGCCACAAAAAAATCATATTCAGAATACAGATTAAGCCCTATGTCGATAGACAAACAGACTTATATACACCATGTGTTGGATTCGAACCCTGGGTAGGGCGTTTGGCTACCTCGACCACACGAAGGTTGAATTTAGGACCGTGGTGTATATAACCGTCTGTCTACCGACATATCTATCACACCATAGGAGTGGCGATAGATTAAAGTCCATGCTGCCTCTACTGATGGCCGGGTACCCTACCCAGGATTCGAACCCGACCTATTGTGTATATGAATAAAGGCTTTACAGAAAATCTATTTCCCGAAGATAAATAAGAAGTGTAGGTATTTTTCAAGCCAAAAACCTTTTTGTGTCAAGACTTAAACGTAACGTACTGAAAGTCTTCTATACCTGATGCCATAAAGTAAAATATATATCGTAATGACTCCACTGGCTAAAAGATATCGAATAGATATAATTTTTTTCTAAATTCTGCAATGATTTAAACGTTTAATGACACGACAATATCTTAGCCATGGATCGCACTGAAGTTGAAGCAAATATAATTTCCGAAAAGAAAATACTAAAAAACTTTGTTTCATAATTGGAATATAACATGAATGTCTTCCATACCTGATATGATAATATACTCGCAAACTGTATCATAATGCTTGTGACCGACTGATGCCAGATAAATAAGAAGTGAACTCTCATAAGACTTTTAATCCTGTAATCATTTAGAAATTACGGGACTTAATCACCTCTTAACATCATCTCAGCCTCAGAATCGTATTTACCATGAAGAATTGGACCTGTGCGAAGGTTTTGAAGCAAATGCATTTTCCGAAGAAAAATAGTGAAAAATGCATTTTTTTTTTTGGGGGGGGGGGGGTAGAACACTTCCCACTCGTCCACATGCCTTACAACTTCGACAAAAACTTCTTACTACTTCAAAAGGCTTTCTTCCCACATAATACATTCTTAAGACCTTCCACATGGAATCTCTAACATCTCTGTCATATGCCTTCTCCAGATCTATGAATACCACTTACAAATCCTTCTGTTTTTCTGTTTCCCAAGCACATTCTTTAAGCAAACACATGGTTCACACATCCTCTACCACTTCTGGAACAACACTGTTAATCCCCAATCTGATTCTTTGTGCATGCCTTCACCCCTTCAATCACTACTTTCCCATACAACTCACCAAATACACTCAACAAGCTTATACCTCTGTAGTTTGAGCACTCACCTTTATCCCATTGCCTTTATAAAATGGCACTATACATGCATTCTTCAGGCACGTCACTATGGTCCATACATACATTGGAAATCCCAACTAACCAATCAACAACAAAGTCACCCTATTTCTGAAGAAATTGAATGGCAATACTATCCCCTTCAGCCACCTTGACACTTTTCACCTTACGCAAGGCTTTTATCACCTCTTCTCTTCACCAAACCACTCTCCATGACTCTCACTTTGCATACCACCCAGGCCAAAAAACCCTATCATCAAACACATTAAACAGTACTTCTAAATACTCATCCCATCTCCTAAGTCCGTCACTACCAGTTACCATATCCCCATTAGCACCTTTCACCGATATTTCCATTTGTTCTCTTGCTTGTCGCTCACAATATTGCTCCTTCCAAGAAATCGTAATCTCCCTGAAGTTTACTGATACTCGCTCACCCCAACTCCCATTTGCCATCTTTTTCAACCCCTGCACCTTCATCTTGACCTCCTACCGCTTTCTCTATTCCCCCCCCCCCAACCATTTGAACTCCTTCCCTGTACGTACTGCCTTTATACCTCTCTTTTCTCTTTCACTAGCAACTTCACTTCATTCACCACTCATTTCCCTTTTAAAACTGCCAACCTACCACCGTAAGCATGCCACATGCGTCCCTCACACATGCTAGCAAAATACCTCCCATTCCTCACCCACTCCCCAAGCCTTATTTACTTTCACCTTGTGCCATTCTACGCTTAACACTAAATCACTCCCGGTATTTCTTCACATAACTCTCTTTTCCAAGTTTACCGACTCTCACTACTCTTTTCACACCCATAACGTTTCTTCTTTTATCCGAAAATCTCTAAAAATCTTACCTTCGCCTCCATAAGGCATCTCACTGGCTGCCCCTCTCAGCACACTTACATCCAGAAGTCTCTTTTACACGTCTGTCAATCAATACGTAATTCAATAATGCCCGTTGAACATCTCTCCTACTCACATACGTATACTTGTGTATGTCCCTTTTTTTTAAACTAAGTATTCCAAGTCGCCAGTTCTCTTTCAGCATACAACAACTTTACAAGCTTTTCAACATTTCCATCCACTCTACTGATGATTCCATGATTCCCCCTCCCCCCTCCTTCCAATGTACCTTCAACAGCCATATTACTTACCTTCGCATTCAAATCACCCATCACTAATACCCGGTCTCGTGCATCAAAGCTGCTAACACGCTCACTCAGCTGCTCCCAAAACACTTCCCCATCATGGTCTTTCTTCTCATGGCCAGTTGCATAAACACCAGTAATCACCCATCTCACCACTACTTTCAGTTTTACCCATATCAATCTAGAATTTACTTTCTTACACCCTATCATATACTTCCAAAACTGCTTCAGGAGTAGTGCTACTCCTTCCTTAGCTTTTGTCCTCTCACCAACCCCTAACTTTACTTTCAGGACGTTTCTAATCCATTCTTCCCTTTTATCCTTGAGTTTCGTTTCACCCAGAGCCGGAACATTCATATTTCTTTCCTCAAACATACTACCTATCTCTCCTCTCTTCTCATCTTGGTTACATGCACACATTTAGACACCCCAGCCTGAGCCTTCGTGAAGGACGAGCACTCCCTGCCTGGCTCCTGTTCCTTCATTTAGAAAATGAAACACAAGAAGTGGGGTCCAAGCCCCCATCCATCCCCCCCTTTACTCGCCTTCTACGGCACACAGGCAATACGGAGGCAGAACTCTTCCTCCCCTACCCCAGGGATATATATATATATATATATATATATATATATATATATATATATATATATATATATATATATATATGCCGCAATTTTTCAAATCAAGTACATCAAATGACTAAATTTTCAATTATAGTTCATGCTAAAGTTAGTCAGGCATTCACATTATCAACTAAAATGTAAAAACATTCAATCAAATGCCTGAATATCTGTGGTATTCTTTTTACCTAATTGCAAAACTCGTCCTAAATTACAACCCACTTCCTCCAAATGGCAACTGCGCGGTTATAGAAAACGACTGATAAACAACAAAGCCAACCGACTTCACTTTAATGTAGCAGTGTATGTGAATAGAATAAAACAAACGTCATCTACATTTATCAGAATGACTTACGGGTTCAGTGGTATAGATATGATCAGCAACGGAAATGTAAAATCAACGCTTACAGTTCAGTTTGGTCGTATGATTGTGAAGTACCCCTGTGGTAGTCGGTTCATGAAGCCCGCCACACTCCCTTACCTCGGCTGAACCACACCGTCCGTAAGTTAGGCTACGGTCGAGCGTTGTGTGTGTGTCTGACCGGCCGGTAAACTTTTGCGTTATTTACCGTCTGACCTTTTTTTTTTTTTTTTTTTTTTTGCGTTTTACCAGTGCTGCGAAGTGCCAAGAGTATGTTCTGCAAAATTTACACGGACAATATTAAAGTAGAAATTCACAGTATTTTTGAAAAAAATCTAAATTGACGGGAAGTAATACGATGAGGTTGTGGGAGCAGTTAACGAAGCAGTCCAAGAAAGTCTTCAGTGAACTGGAGCTACGACTAAAGGTAAGTTGATTCTCAATTTTGCATATAATGTAGAGTCCCTTCCGGTCCTAGCATAGTCTCAACTGCAATTGTCACCGAATTAGGCGTCTGCGGTGAGGGCGCAGAGAGGGAGGCGTTGTACAAGTCAGAGAAGAGGAACTTATAGTGGTCAGAGAGGAGGAGGAGGTACAAGGATCAGAGAGGAGGGGGTGTATAGATGTCGCAGAGGAGGAGGAAGAGGAGGAGGAGGTACAAGGATCAGAGAGGAGGGGGTGTACAGAGGTCGCAGAGGAGGAGGAGGAGGAGGAGGAGGAGGAGGAGGAGGTTACAGGAGGTTAGAGAGGTGGGTGTTTATCGAGGTCAGAGAGGAGGTGACGGGAGTCAGAGAGGAGGGGTTTTATAGAGGTCAGAGAGGAGGGTTAAGTTATAGAAATCGGAGTGAGGGGATTAAAGGGGACGAGGGGATTATAGGAGAATAGTTGATAGCTGATTATAGAAGAAAATTTGATAGTGAATGAAAAGGCAGGGGTAGAAAGGCTCATAAAAGTAAAGCCAGAGAATGATAAACAATACCAATGAGTCTAAGTGTAGTACAGATTGTAGCCACTGAGTTGCTGTCTACTACTCGTCATGCAGACGGAAGATAAAGGGATACATGAAATACCATGGAACCTTGTGAATAGTAGAGAAAAATAATGGCAATCGAGTGAAAGTTTAGATTTTAAGATTTGTTTTGTGATTCTGTTTTCGCTTTGTATGTGTGCAGGTAAGTCATCATATATTTTGTTCTTTTTTTGTGCAAATATTTTCTTCGCTATGTATTTGTGCAGGAGTCACCATGTTTAGTTCTCTTTTGTGCAATTGTGTTTTTTCAGTTGTCTTTTGGGTAGTAACGTCATCGTGTTTAATAGTTCTGGTATAACAAATTTTCGTGTTTAGATGTTTGGTGTTACAATGTTATCATATCTAATTGTTCGGTGTAACAAAATCATCACGTTTAATTTTGTCGCATAAAAGTTATAGTGTGTAACAAAGTCACTGTGTTTAACTGTATGATGTATGAGACATCACGTTTGGTTTTGTGGTATATCAAAGTCATCATGTTTGTATTTTTTGGTGTAACAAAATCATCGTGTTTAACCGTTTGGTGTGACAGTCATCATGTTAAATTGTTTGGTGTAACAAAGTTAACATGTTTTGTTGTGAGTGTTGCGTATTTGTCACTATGATTAGTTGTCTTATGAGGAAAAGTCATAGTTTGTTTTGTTTTCCTGTCAGTCAATTTGTGAGGTTCCCTCAAGTTTTTCCAGGCATTAAATGAAAAGTTGAGAAATATCAATTATTTAAGGAAATGCCCATATCTGGTAGCCATGTAATTCAATAATTGATATTTTCAGTCATTTACTAAAACACCTAAAATAAGGTATTGCCTTATTTCTTGTCTTTTCCTAGTGCTACCTCGCACACATGAGGGGGGAGGGGGATGGTATTCCATGTGTGGCGAGGTGGCGATGAGAATGAATAAAGGCAGACAGTGTGAATTGTGTGCATGGGTATATATGTATGTGTCTGTGTGTGTATATATATGTGTACACTGAGATGTATAGGTATGTATATTTGCGTGTGTGGACGTGTATGTATATACTTTGTGTATGGGGGTGGGTTGGGCCATTTCTTTCGTCTGTTTCCTTGCGGTACCTCGCAAACGCGGGAACAGCAAAAAAAAAAAAAAAATATATATATATATATATATATATATATATATATATATATATATATATATATTGTATAGTTGTTTGCCTTCTCCCGCACTGGCGGAATATTGCCAGAAACAGACGAAAGGCCTCATTCGATCACATAAATTCTTTTAACTATCGTATGTAATGGACCAAAACTACTTGTATTATACCATATATACCCAAAATGAAATGTATTACCAATCTTAACCATCCGTGAAAATAGAAGTCACAGGATCACTTCAACTTGAAAATCTGAATTGAATTATAGCCTCGTATGTAATGACACCTCTGGCCCCAGAATGATTACCGTGTTAGGGCTAACGTTGCTCTCCAACTTGCACAGAAGTAGACGATTCTGTTTTGCTCCCTTTGCCTTAACTAGCGAGCTATCGTATTAACCTTGCCTTGAGCCAGCTTGCTTCTTCCATGATCTAACCAACTGTTGAAATTCTGACAAATGTAAGGCAATGTCATCCTTATCAAGCGAGAATACAACGATGACAAAAGTAGATAATGAGGAAGGGGTGAGAGTAGTATTTCGATAATGATCGATAAATGATAATCTCGCTACATCATTCCCATGATTATACAAACGCCAGTAGGATCATACCACACGTGATCATCACTATGAGGGAAACGGACAGTGCAAGCATAAAGATTGTGCCGCCAAGACTTAAACATGTCACTATGTGTGTTAAATGCATTTCCTTTTGACAGTGGGACTGAATTCTGATACTTGACGCTTATGGCTGTGTGACTGACAGCGAACAGGTAGGATCAGAAAGGGAGTAATATATTCCATGACATTATATGCGTATCGGGGTTACACCCTTTTGAATATACGTAACGTTGCCAGGTCATACCCCAAATTATTAGTTGGTTGCCCATATGGGAGGGACAAGCGATGGGATCTCCCGGTTAACATTCACATGTCAGTTAGATTTTGTTTTATAGATGTCGTGATTTAAAAGCCGAGTACGTAGTCCCAGTATGTATATGTAGAGTCAAGATCGGGAGTTATTTTAATGCACGTAATGTGCTGTCAGCAGCCTGATCTGGTAACTGCATGGAGAATAGTTACCATGAGTGCATTTTATAAGCAAACGAAACCTGTTGTATTAGGATGCAAAATGAATGCGGTTAAATGTTGACGTATTTAAGAATAGAAAATATGTTAGTCATGTTGTGGAAGAGTAACTCCCTCTGTAGTAAGACATATGAATTTAGTAATTACGAACTCTGGAACGTAACCACAACATCGGTGGAGAGGGGGAAGGGGAATGGTGTCGCAACCACACATACGAATGACGGATGATATGGACACTGGCTACTGTTCTGTAATCATTTTAGTAATTGTTGATGCTGATGAAATTGTGCTTTTTGCTGTATCAAGTTTATTTTCCTAGGGTATGAGACGTGGCAAGGGGGAAAGGGGATGGGAGAAGGAGGGCAATTGGGCAGGTGGAGGGAGGGAGGGAGGTAGAGGTACAGAGTGGAAGAAGGAAGAGGATTGGGAGGGGGTGAGTGAGGCGGAGAAGCAGGTAGTGTGATGGTTTACTGCGGTAACAGGTGTCCTCAGTGATTTCCAGCAACAGTTTTTGTATGACAGCATTGAACAGAGTAAAAAAAAAAAAAAAAAAGCATTATTTCTGTGCTTCACTACTGGTGTTAATGTCAAATATCACTCGGCTCGCCCGTCGGTCCTTAATGCTGTGCTCGCATTCATATCCCCGATCACCAACCGCTTCCACGTACATCCAATTCCTCGTTTTTCACTAGACTTAATTACTTTGATGCGATATTAACATGTTAACTGCAACGAGATTCTTTCATTTCTTATCTAGTTTCGAATCGTCAGTAATACTCTTTCTAAACCAGAATTTCGGACTCGTTTCGCTGCTTTCTTACTTCCGTCCAACCACCGCCATCATAAATGGTTTGCTTCTAAGTAGGAAAGAACCACTTGTTAAATACCGTTGTAATCTATTGACAGTCGTATAAAAACAAATGTATTATCTTCAAATTTAAGATATATTCTCAAATCCAAATTTGAAATGGATAAGAAAACAAAAGATCGACAGGTAGGCTAAACATGTGCCAAGTTTGTCCAGCCACCTTTGTTTTCGATGACTCTCGCAAGCGATGTGGGAATGAAACCACTGTGTTATGCACAACTTGATCATTTCTTCTGCACAGCTCCTACTCTTCCCTACTGTGTTGGAGAAGCTGATGTGTTGGTCTTTCTTGTTCCCACGACCGGACCATGTGTCCCTCTAGCAGTTCTCAACTGGGTTTACATGGCAAGCTTGGCGAGGCTACTCTAGCAGATCACTGTTTCTGTGAACCATTGCCGGATACCCCTCGCATTATGTACAGGGCAGTTGTCCTAATAAAAGAGGATATTAGGGTCTAGGTTATGGTAAAATAAGATTGATATGAACAGACTGATTGATATATAGATATAGCGACCTAGGCAGTAGATAGGTAGACAATAAAATCCTTAATATATTTCATTTCATAGAAACTAGTGACAATCATCATGCAAATCAAACTCGTTTAATAAATATGAATACAGTCTTCATTATAGATAACATAACTACGTTAAGATAATCCTTTCAGGGAAAGGTAGAGCCACAGCTGGAAATGTATACACCATCACCTCCTCAGTATTTCCAGACATGTTTCTGGGTTGAAATGACCATCGGTGGCAATGGCCAACTCACACACCAATCAGAAGTGTCCACGCTCACACGTTGACCGTTATGTGGCCGCCTCTGGCAACCATACCAAGGTTGCTGTAAGTGTGTTGTTTCGGTTTTAAGGTATGCCAATCCGTCGATAACCAGCTGAGTTGGCCGAGGGTGCTTGAGGAAAGTGTCGTCTCGTCAGACGAGATAACCCTCGCTTAGAAATCTAATGTTTCGTATATGTATCTCTGAGTGAAGCCAGACGTTCGAGCTATATGGTGCAGCTCAGTCAACTTTTCCCGTCTTCGCGGGGATCTTGTGGTAAATGACGCCTTCATTCAGACGTCGTCAGACTGTATGACGCGATACTTGTAGACAGTTGTTCTCTGATGACAACAGCGTTGGTAACTGGACTATCTATCGCCTCTTGGACACAAGTCATCGGGTGTAGTATTTCTGGGTTCCCTCACTTGCTGAAATCCCACATTACCATCATTCGCCACCTTCTCCACCACTTGCTGTAAGTCTGGGATATGTATACATACCCAGTCCTTGTGCATTTTAAGCAACTGAGGCTCCACTTCTCTTCATACCAACAATCTAGCCATATCCTCAGTGATGGTTTGCAAAGACGATAAAATCTGGTTCAAGGTCGTGACAGCAGGTTTGAAGACTCCCACATGGGGTATATCACTCCCACCCTCTCTAACCTCCTTATCAACCCCCCCCCCCCCCTTTCCGCTTCTCATATCCTTGGAGAATAATCGTAAACTTGCTGTTTTGAACATGATACAACAAATATCACAATATAAACAACAATAATAACAAAGCAGTAGCGAGTCCAGTTCATCCGTCTTTCATACGCGTGGCTGCGACACCAACCTCCCATGTCGTTGTGGTTATGTTCCAGAGTTCGTAATTAGTATATCAAGTCTTAATACAGAAGTTACTCTTCCATGACATGATTAACATTTTCTATGCTTAGATGCGTCAAAATTTAATTGCATTCTTTTTGCATCCTACTACATGTTTCGTTTATTGTACATAAAATACATACCTGGTAATTCATTTCTATGCGTTTATCAGATGTGTTTGTTTAAACTACGTTTACGCCAGACATAGATACCAATGGGATACACAGTTATCTGTGGGTTGGATATTTCCCCCATCCACCCGTTCTGTTCACACTGCAATGAGAACCACCGTCCCAGCCCAGCACTTCTAGTGTAAACAAACAGTCCTTCAGTGAGGAAGCCTGAACAATTCCTGATGACTATCGCCACATTAAACTGCCCGAGAGTGTACAGGCAGTTGAGAAATAGAAAACGAAAAGGCTTTGGGTAAAAGCATGGCTACAGGAAAAAATCAAGAGTGTATCTGCTGCCGCTCTCTCTGAATGTTTGTTTTCGCTCGTGGTCAGTTGACGGTCTGAACATGATATCTTGCTGGATATATAACTTTAATGTTTTACATTCTACATACACATTTAGACATATCTAAATGCACAGTCTTTATAATGTAATAATAGAAATAGATATCACAATGGATATTCATAAGAATGATAATATAGTGTCTACGCCGAGAAAATTCGTTCCGCTGCTGTCGCTTTCCTCACGCGTTACTGTGGACGCTCCGTAGAAACCTAGAGCTAACTATGGGCTCGCTGATTTTTATGAATAGTGTAAACACACTTTTACAGTAAACCCGCGCACGTTAAAAGACTGATCTTGCTTGTACATACAATGGAAGAACATGCAGTCGCCCACAGAAGTTCCCATCTACTCTTGGGTATCAATTAAGTTTCTCATTATTGTAATGCTCATAGTATCCTCAACATGTTCATATCATTTATCATTAAAGTCTTAATGCATTTCCCAATTTTGTGTGTGTTAATAGATTAATGTATGTTATTGTGTTACTATCCACTGATTCGAGACAAATTCCGAATTTAACATGAATATAACATCGTTGCACTTCCTCTTCTCCCTCGCTCCTTGGGAAAACGAGGAAGGGGAAGGAGAACACGAGAGCACCGACACTTCAAAGCGACACGCAGCTGCACGTCATGTGTGTGTGTGTGTGTGTGTGTGTGTGTGTGTGTGTGTGCACAGCACGGTCCTCCTAATTAACTAAATCATATATTTTGCTAGTATGGGATTTGAAGGCGATCAACATTTATAAATTTCTCCCAGCACGAGCCTGCCTCGCTTTCAGAGTTAATTCCAATACACAGTTGTCTTGTACACGAAGAAAGAGAGAGAGAGAGAGAGAGAGAGAGAGAGAGAGAGGTATATATACAATTAGACAGAAAAACCCTCGAATTGTTTTAATCTAAGAATGGAACACACAGTATTCTCTTCCTGGTCTTCGAGACACTGCAAATTGCTTGCTTGCTTGCTTGCTTGCGGTGTAGCTGCATTTATGCCGTCGGGCGGCGAGGCAGGAGGGAAGGTAACTCGTTGTCCGGGACACAACAGGTGTCCGGTTCTACCAGGAGTATCACTTGACGAATCGTTTAATTGGTCACGACAAGCCTGTGTAATGTCTATTTTCAGGGAAATGTATAATCGTTTGATCATGACCCTTAAAGCGCAGTAGTTGAGGTCTAACGACTATCAATAAGTGATTAGATATTTGGTAATTATGATTTTCCCTCCTTTAAAATGTACAAACTTTTTCCAAAGGAATTCTTGAGAAGACAGTGTAACTCTTTGTAGAAATGCTCTGACTCGACGAGATACAGAAGCTTTCGTTTCCCTTTAGTGAACTACAGCGAACTGTAATGACAGGCGAGCCAATATCCGTTGGAATATGTAGTGTTCAGTACATTCTTGACGTGAGATAAGGACTACATGAAGAATTTTGTACCGGGGAAATTCTGTACCTTACGGTAGATTTCCCGAACGGTTGCCAAACTTGAAATACAGTTCAAACGATGATGATGATACCATCCACTTACAGTATACCATCCACTTACAGTATACCATCCACTTACAGTATACCATCCACTTACAGTATACCATCCACTTACAGTATACCATCCACTTACAGTATACCATCCACTTACAGTATACCATCCACTTACAGTATACCATCCACTTACAGTATACCATCCACTTACAGTATACCATCCACTTACAGTATACCATCCACTTACAGTATACCATCCACTTACAGTATACCATCCACTTACAGTATACCATCCACTTACAGTATACCATCCACTTACAGTATACCATCCACTTACAGTATACCATCCACTTACAGTATACCATCCACTTACAGTATACCATCCACTTACAGTATACCATCCACTTACAGTATACCATCCACTTACAGTATACCATCCACTTACAGTATACCATCCACTTACAGTATACCATCCACTTACAGTATACCATCCACTTACAGTATACCATCCACTTACAGTATACCATCCACTTACAGTATACCATCCACTTACAGTATACCATCCACTTACAGTATACCATCCACTTACAGTATACCATCCACATACAGTATACCGACACATACACTATATCATCCACATGCACTATATCATCCACATGCACTATATCATCCACATGCACTATATCATCCACATGCACTATATCATCCACATGCACTATATCATCCACATGCACTATATCATCCACATGCACTATATCATCCACATGCACTATATCATCCACATGCACTATATCATCCACATGCACTATATCATCCACATGCACTATATCATCCACATGCACTATATCATCCACATGCACTATATCATCCACATGCACTATATCATCCACATGCACTATATCATCCACATGCACTATATCATCCACATGCACTATATCATCCACATGCACTATATCATCCACATGCACTATATCATCCACATGCACTATATCATCCACATGCACTATATCATCCACATGCACTATATCATCCACATGCACTATATCATCCACATGCACTATATCATCCACATGCACTATATCATCCACATGCACTATATCATCCACATGCACTATATCATCCACATGCACTATATCATCCACACGCAGTGTCCCATCCACATGCAGTATACTATCCAAATACACTATACCATCCACTTACAGTATACCATCCACTTACAGTATACCATCCACTTACAGTATACCATCCACTTACAGTATACCATCCACTTACAGTATACCATCCACTTACAGTATACCATCCACTTACAGTATACCATCCACTTACAGTATACCATCCACTTACAGTATACCATCCACTTACAGTATACCATCCACTTACAGTATACCATCCACTTACAGTATACCATCCACTTACAGTATACCATCCACTTACAGTATACCATCCACTTACAGTATACCATCCACTTACAGTATACCATCCACTTACAGTATACCATCCACTTACAGTATACCATCCACTTACAGTATACCATCCACTTACAGTATACCATCCACTTACAGTATACCATCCACTTACAGTATACCATCCACTTACAGTATACCATCCACTTACAGTATACCATCCACTTACAGTATACCATCCACTTACAGTATACCATCCACTTACAGTATACCATCCACTTACAGTATACCATCCACTTACAGTATACCATCCACTTACAGTATACCATCCACTTACAGTATACCATCCACTTACAGTATACCATCCACTTACAGTATACCATCCACTTACAGTATACCATCCACTTACAGTATACCATCCACTTACAGTATACCATCCACTTACAGTATACCATCCACTTACAGTATACCATCCACTTACAGTATACCATCCACTTACAGTATACCATCCACTTACAGTATACCATCCACATACAGTATACCGACACATACACTATATCATCCACATGCACTATATCATCCACATGCACTATATCATCCACATGCACTATATCATCCACATGCACTATATCATCCACATGCACTATATCATCCACATGCACTATATCATCCACATGCACTATATCATCCACATGCACTATATCATCCACATGCACTATATCATCCACATGCACTATATCATCCACATGCACTATATCATCCACATGCACTATATCATCCACATGCACTATATCATCCACATGCACTATATCATCCACATGCACTATATCATCCACATGCACTATATCATCCACATGCACTATATCATCCACATGCACTATATCATCCACATGCACTATATCATCCACATGCACTATATCATCCACATGCACTATATCATCCACATGCACTATATCATCCACATGCACTATATCATCCACATGCACTATATCATCCACATGCACTATATCATCCACATGCACTATATCATCCACATGCACTATATCATCCACATGCACTATATCATCCACATGCACTATATCATCCACATGCACTATATCATCCACATGCACTATATCATCCACATGCACTATATCATCCACATGCACTATATCATCCACATGCACTATATCATCCACATGCACTATATCATCCACATGCACTATATCATCCACATGCACTATATCATCCACATGCACTATATCATCCACATGCACTATATCATCCACATGCACTATATCATCCACATGCACTATATCATCCACATGCACTATATCATCCACATGCACTATATCATCCACATGCACTATATCATCCACATGCAGTATCCCATCCCAAAAAAAACATATACCATCCCAGCAGCTCCCAACAAATGCATTTTCCATCCCATGCACTGTATCATCCACACACATTGTACCATCCACACACAGTATACCTCCCACATGATGCATCATTTCCATGCAGGTATATTCATACCTCACAGGACGCACGTAGTGGCTGGATAGACCTTTGATCCTCGTCACATTATTCACACATGCCTCCCTTCCTGGCGAGGAAGACATATTTATTTTTCATTATTTGGTGTTTTTTCTTTTCTTTTCCAACAGTCAAGGTTTTGCACCATTCCTCCATTATACGACGGGACGACATGAAGTTTGGTAAGCCTGTTCAATGCACCTAGACGGCCTCTCCATTATCTTTTCTTTTACGATTAAACTTTTTTTTAAAGGGATGGGATCAAATGTGGGACAGCGATCAAAACGTATATTTTGGGTTTGATCCTTACATCATCAGTCAGGTGAAGTGAAACACTGCATAGGAATACCTCTCCATAAGCCCCATACGATGCACAGAAAAAACTTTTTTTCTTTTTTTGTTAGCTGAGACGGCACGGGCAACTGAGGCCCTAATCAAGGCCATCTCGTTAACGCAATATATAAACATACCCTAGCCTGAGCTAGGTACCCATTTTTTGACCAACCTCTAAGGGTGGATGAACAGCTGGGTTGACTGTGGACCGACTGCCACAACCAGGATTCGAACCTAATGCGGTCTACTCTGGGCGGGCCATGAATGCGTTACGGTCGGGAACGCTAACCGCTACACTAAGGAAGGGACAAATTTCCTTTGGTCATATTGAAGCATATTTCTGCCAGCGTTCACGAAACTTGGCAGAAGATGCGTTTCTACGCGACCGATACTACACGTATGTCAGATACATAATCTAACCAACGTAGCCAATACTTGGCTATATTGTAGAAAAGCTCGAAAAATCTGGCATAAAGATATCTTTCTACATACTTGACATAATGTCTGATACATCATGACTTGATAATTCTTTTTTTAGACTTCTTTAAATGCCACAAAAATCATGGCTTCATACGAATCAAGAGAAAAGATGTTTACTGTGTATATAGAAAGATATATTGTATTCGCTTGATAGTGTCGGTCTTTCTAACTCTGGTTTTGCCGACTTTTTTCCCCCTACCTTACTGGACCAAAACACCCCGAACAACCTCTACTCGTTTACAAATTCAAGTGATGAACATAATGTGGTACCAGCGGTATAATATTCCAAGCTCCAACTGGCATCACATAACACACGCAGTAAATAAATAAAAGCTCTGTTATCGTTAAATCTAGAGCTTAGCAACCTTATTAGTACAAGCTCTGTTATCCTTAGCAACCTTACTAGTACAAGCTCTGTTATCCTTAGCAACCTTATTAGTACATGGTCTGGCGATAGTCAAAGATGCATCGGTATCCTTCGTCTTCTTTCACAGGCTGGTAGGATAACCTCCAGCGTTATCTCCAAGGTCCAGCTGGAATCAACAGCAATCGGTTAAAAGCCGAGGTATCATCTCCCACTGTCTCCTCCTCCTGGTTATAATCAAAGATGATCATCTCCGCTATCTCCGGGTCAGGTCACGACGAAGGGGTTGGGTCTGGAGCTCCCATAAGGGTAAAAATCATATCTAAAGAAGCAACATTCTTACGCCTTAAAAGTATCTTTGCCTACTTAGGGGGGTTTGGAGTAGGAATGCTTGGAGTACACAGACTCTCCTCATAATTCTCCTAAGTCGTCTATCGTAAATAAACTGATAATTATATCTTATTACACCAGACACCTGTTTAAAAGGCTCATTTCATCTACCTCCATTGATCAAAACGTGCACAGATTTGATTTCTTAATTAATGTGTCTTTAATATCAGCAGAAACGGTAAGGAAAAATATCTGACAACTCCATCTAATTATAATGCCAAAGGAAGATTTCTTTTTCTATACTTCTTAACTTGCTTGTTACATCAATGATAAATTTTCTTCTTTTTTTTTTTGTATTTCTTTTTCTACTAATGCAATCGATTTAATGTCCATGTCTGATACCGAACAATAAGTCAGTGAGACATTATTAATGGCAAGATAATTACCACTGATACAGGTCCCCACACTTATGATTCTCTCTCCTGCAAGTGTCTTTCCCATTATGACATATATATATATATATATATATATATATATATATATATATATATATATATATATATATATATGAACCGGTCAAAATTAAGGAATCCCTTGTTGCACATTTTTCATAAAGTTGATTGAGTGTTCATATAGAACTTCACTTAAGATATTTCCCTTGGGTGATTATTTTCTCTAATCGCTCAGTCTCTTTCTCGGTAATTAAACATATTAACCTTCCCGTTCGCCTTAATGAATACTTGCGAGAGAGAAGATTTCATTTCATGTTTCTCAGATCTTGGGAGAAATGACTATTTTTTTTTTTATCACCTACAAGACTGCAACCACGAGCAACTTTCAGACAAAATAACAAATTGCTGATATCGAAGTATAATGACATTCAATAAGTATTCGTTTACCAGCAAGGTACACACGCACGCACGCACGCCCCCAAAATGACTGTTACACGCATACAAGAAAAGCGCAAGCGAAGGCGTGGGGCTCAAACGTACCGCGGCAAATAAATGATAATTCATTTATTCATATATATTCATAGCTGCCTCAGGACTCCTTTCTTGAAAGAGTCCTGGTATCACTCTAGATTTCCTCTTTTCTAAAGATGTGCTACTTCCAGTAGCAGGGACATGATGGATTCCTTCGGAGTGAGCATTTCTTCGACGAGGCTGTCTGTACTCCCCCCACCGTCAACTGATGATGTTGCAGCCTCGCCTTTGATGACTTTTTCACACAACGGTGTAACCACAGACACGCGAATGTCAATGTTTACAAAGAAATGAACAATCTAGCCTATGCGGAGATATGATGAACACGAGCATAATATAAAAGTACCATGGAAATGAAGGATAATGTCACCTACCTCAAATAATTGCCCGATAGAAAAAGTGGGAAAACATTACGCCAAAATAATTTACCGCAAATTGCATGTCTGCCAACATTCATGATTGCTACGGTTGTTATGCTGAACTTAAAAAAACACCTTCCCCTTATGTTTTGGCCACTTTCATCCATTCATGACAAGCGAAGCAGCCCTTTACTCAATGTCTGCTCCACAAAGGTGAAGTAATGGTCGTTTCAACAGAAACTACATGACATCACCCTTCCATTCCGTGTTCCTCGTTCATTTACCTCCCTACATACAAGTAATCCAGAACAAGCTGCCTCGAAAACTAGTTCCGCTCATCCTTAGTGTTCAACTTGTATTTGGCCTTGCCATAAAATCAAAACTAAAACACAATTAAACCGTCAGTGTTGCATACGAGTGGATGGGCCGTTTTCGTCTTTTTCTTAGCGCTACCTCGCTGACGCGGGAAACGGCGATCAAGTACAATAAATAGATATAAAAAAACGAGTTATGATATGTAGACGGAGGTAAAAATATGACACTGCAATAATAAGGGGAGACTTATTCACATTATCATTTATAATGTATTTGAAATGTCAATACAAAAATGATTATGATAAAACTGGTGTATAAACTTACCGGCTTAACTGGGGCTTGTATATCTTGACCCTGTGGCAATTGGTGATCATCAAAACACCACTGGGATGGTCTGTAAACATCATCTGTCCCGGCTCCTGACAACAGCTTTCAATTTCCTCCGGTAGTTGGATCGGTATGAATTGATAGTTTGGGTCACCAAACTCTAAGTTACATTGTTTAATTCTTTCAGTTTTTCAACGAATTTTCTATAACACTCTCCTCTCATGAGTCTGTTCTTATATTCATCACTTTTAACATTCCAGAATGCTAGAAATCCTCTGTATAGTTCGATAAATTCACGCCTGAATTCTTGCGAACACTCTCCACGACTGCTGGTAATACACTGAACGTGATTGCATAATCGTTGCCAAACACCGTCAGTCACAAGACGCAAACGTTATGATTAACGACCAAATATCAAACTGTCGGATTATCTGCTATCACTTACGCAAGTCTTCAATTCTACCTACACACAATCCTAATGATTAAGCAAACATGATCAAGTCTATGGTGGCCTTAATCATTATAATAGGGCCCGAACTTTTGATAAAAAGACTTGCCATATGGCCTTTTTTTTTTTTCGCTAGTTAGCGACCATTTGATTTAGCGACTTTCTATTTGGTGGGGATGAGAGGCTTTCTGCGTTAATTTGACGATTATTCGTAAAATCTAGCAACAAATATGGTGACATTTGCAATCCTTCTTCCTTCCGTACTTGTTCGCTGTTTCCCGTGTTAGCGAGATAGCGTCAAAAATAGGCAAACTAAAGTCCTCCATTCGCTCAAATGCCTTCTCTGTGCCATTATGTGTAATGTACGAAACCACAGAAGCTACTCACAAATGATAGGATAAGCAATTCTTATCAGTTTCAAGATATATGAACAAAAGGTATAATAAATAAAAGGTATTACATGGCGTCAAAGTGTACGTTACAACAGAGCTTCGGGATATGACACTCCAAGGGCGTTGTGTGCTGTGTGAACACGTATGGTCTTACAATTATCTGTATACACCAAGCGCTAACAATGTGTCACCGTGCTTCGGTCAGTGAAGCCATACATACTCCTCAACACGATGTTCGCTCAATTTAATCCCGTAGCATTTACAAATCCCCTTTTTTTTCTCTTTTTCACTTTCGATGAAAGTGAACAAGACTTACACGTAGTATTTTCGTTTACACTGCCTTTGTTAAGTAGGAGATGCTTTGAAATTGTTTCTGCAAGAAGTATATGCTCACTTGAGCAGCCAAGTTGTGATACAGGATAACCATCACTACGATTGTTGACGAACCAGTGACGGAACATTCTCCAATTAAGCTGGGAAAAAAAAAAAAATATTCATAAAAAGCAGAAGGAATTCCGACATTCTTTTTTTTTTTTCAGAACACAGACACAGTAGTAGCCTGAAGTGACGTTGCAAATGTTTCATATTAACGAGCAGTCAAAGACCGTGATATAAATTTGCACCAACGTAGGCTTGTAATTATCTAGCCGAACCAGGACACTCACAACAAGCAGGTTAGCAGCTCCATGAGTAAGGAAGGAGCGCTTGACTATATTGTGCTCGAATTCATATAAATCCTACTCGTATTTAGAGTAATTAAATGATATGCGGAGGAAATTTTCTCCATCCGGCGAGTGTCATTACGGTCTTTATCAAAGAAATGAGCGACTTTGTAGCGACATTTCGCGGGGAGATTTAGCGACATTCTCGAAATTTGGTTTGGCAACTCTTTGTATTCAACGTCGTTCATCAGTCACCATCACGAGTCTAGTCAAACCAGCTGACGCCATTTGCTTCTTACACTTTGTTTACAGCCTAGCCTTGTAATTAGCAAGTATATATATATATATATATATATATATATATATATATATATATATATATATATATATATATATGAAATATTGCTAGTTTTGCATATAATTGGAATTTAGATTGTTCATGGGTAAATCAAGACTGTAAATTGTCATACATGTAAATATTGAGGATTCAGGAAAGTTAGAAATCCAGCAGATACACTAGTCACCTACATCGTGAGTCTGTGTGGTCTTAGTGCCATCCTTAACAACTAAGGAAGGTGGAAAATATATAGTTTTCCTTTGATGGCCTTATAACACTTGGTAGGTGTAAAAGGTCAATATAACTAAACAAGGCATCACTATATATGTATATATGTATATATATATATGTATATATATATATATATATATATATATATATCAATTTATTTATTTATTGGACTTGATCGCCGTCTCCCGCGTTAGCGAGGTAGCGCAAGGAAGCGGACGAAAGAATGGCCCAACCCACCCACATACAGATGTATCTACATAAACGCCCACGCATGCACATACACGTACATACCTATACATTTCAACGTATACATACATATACGTACAGACATATACATATATACACATGTACATATTCATGCTGCCTTCATCCATTCTCGTCCCCCCCCACACACACACATGAAATAGCATTCCTCCCCCCCCCCCCCCCCCCCACGCGAGGTACCGCTAGGGAAAGACAAGACAGAAAAAGCCAGGTTCGTTCACACGCAGTCTCTAGCTTTCATGTATAATGCACCGAAACCACAGCTCCCTTTCCACATCCATGTCCCACAAAACTTTCCATGGTTTACCCCAGACGCTCCACATGACCTGCTTCAATCCATTGACAGCACGTCGACCCCAGTATACAACATCGTTCCAATTCACTCTATTCCTTACACGCCTTTCACCCTCCTGTATGTTCAGGCCCCGATCGCTCAAAATCTTTTTTACTCCATCCTTCCACCTCCATTTTGGTCTCCCGCTTCTCCTCGTTCCCTCCACTTTGACACATACATCCTCTTTGTCAATCTTTCCTCACTCATTCTCTCCATGTGACCAAATCATTTCAATACATGATCAATACAGCTAGGGGCTTGAGAGTGAACGAATGTGGCCTTTGTTGCCTCTTCCTAGCGCTACCTCGCGCGCGCGCTGGGGGGAGAGGGGTGACATTTCATTTGTGGCGGGGTGGCGACGAAAATGGATGAAGGCAGCAAGTATAAATATGTACATGTGTCTATATATATATGTCTGTATATGTATGTATACGTTGAAATGTATAGGTATGCATATGTGCGTGTGGGAGCGTTTATGTATATACATGTGTATGTGGGTGGGTTGGGCCATTCTTTCGTCTGTATCCTTGCGCTACCTCGCTAACGCGGGAGACAGCCATTAAGTATAATGAAATATATATATATATATATATATATATATATATATATATATATATATATATATATATATATATATTCCCACGAGATTCATTTTTATGAATCGGAAACAACTGATTCATTTTTATCTCATCACACGTTTTCCCTCGTCAGATAAAGTGTGATAAAACGCCCGATGTTCATTCTCACTTTATTCTCAAAATACACGACACGTTTCGGGCACACAAGCACTGCTCACCGTCATTCAAACTGACTATAAACGATACAACACAATATATAGAGAACAAAACAGAGACGTCATCACATCTTGAAGTGTTATAGATGAGGGCGGTGACGTAGATGATATGTTGATTGGTGGACCGTGTTCGCTCGGAGTTCATGTGTGGTAGTGTGGTCAGTAGGGGTCAAACTCGTTGGTTCAACGGTTGGAAGGAGGAGGATGGAGGAGGAGGGAGGAGGGATTGCCTGAGGTCTCCGCACCTGGGAAAGTGCGGTGGGGGTAGAGAGTGGGGTCATTTAGGGGTGCGGTAGAGAATGAATGTGGAATCTTTGTTTATGAATGTGGAATCTTTGTTTATGAATGTGGAATCTTTGTTTATGAATGTGGAATCTTTGTTTATGAATGTGGAATCTTTGTTTGTCCTGTACTTTGATGATTAGGAAGAGATTATATGCACTTATGTACATGGCTTCTGTTATTCCTATGAGTCCACGGGGAAAATGAAACAAGAAAAATTCCCATTTACAAATGGTTGCAAAACTATAGCGATTTGGAGAAAGCAGTAACGAAAGGAGACAGTCCAGGACAGCATGTAGAGAAGTAATAGAAGAGCCGTGTGGAATCCATGTTGGAAAGGATCACAATTTTGCGCGTGATCAAGATATTCGTATGAGTCCACGGGGAAAATGGAACACGAAAAGTGTTTCATTTTCCCCGTGGACTCATAGGAATATCTTGATCACGCGCAAAATTGTGATCCTTTCCAACATGGCTTCTGTTATATGTAGTCAGTACTATCGTGTTTGCAGTAAGAAGTTAACGAGTGAGATTCATGTTATGTTGCTGTTGCATATGTAGTTTAGGGCGTCCGTTTTGAAGTGTTAAGCGTCGACTGAGTGATATAGTCGTCATACCGATGTTGTTCACGTTGTTTTTGAAGTTTACAATATATAACTGGGCAGTTGTACTTGTAAACTACATTAGGGTTGACTAGTGGTATATATATATATATATATATATATATATATATATATATATATATATATATATATATATATATATACATACGAGTATAGTACATATGAACGCACACTTTTCGCACAACGCATAATGCCCTCCAACAGCGAGGATTCGAACTAGGACCTTTTACGTGATAGTTGGGAGCGCTAACTGCTCGGATATAGTAATTTCCCTTTTAGAGGTGATTGTATCCGAGCAGTTAGCGTTCCCATCTGCCAAGCAAAAGGTCTTGGTTCCAATCCCTGTTGGAAGGGGGGGGTGCTATTTCATGTGTGGCAAGGTGGCAACGATAATGGATAAAAGTAGCAGGTATGGATATGTATATATATATATATATATATATATATATATATATATATATATATATATATATATATATATATATATATATGTATATATATATATATATATATATATATATGTATATATATATATATATATATATATATATATATATATATATATATATGTCTGTGTATGTATATGTATGTATACGTTCAAATGTATATGTATGTATATGTGCGTGTGTGGGCGTTTATGTATATACATGTGTATGTGGGTGGGTTAGGCCATTCCTCGTCTGTTTCCTTGCGCTACCTCGCTAGCTCGGGAACCGGCGAGGTAGCGCAAGGAAACAGACGAAAGAATGGCCCAACCCACTCACATACACATGAATGTACATAAACGCCCACACCCACATATACATACCTATACATTTCAGCGGATACATACATATACATGCACAGACATATACATATATACACCTGTACATATTCATTCATACTACCTTCATCCATTCCCGCCACCACCCCGTTACACATGAAATGGCACCCCCTTCCCCCCGCGTGCGTGCGAGGTAGCGCTAGGAAAAGACAAAGGCCACATTTGTTCACACGCAGTCTCTGGCTGTCATATCTTATGTACCAAAACTAAAGCTCCCTTTCCACATCCAGGCCCTAGAAAATTTTCCATGGTTTACCCCAGACATTTCACATGCCCTGATTCAATCCATTGACAGCACGTTGACCCAGGTATACCACATCGTCCCAATTCACTCTGTTCCTTGCACGCCTTTCACCCTCCTGCATGTTCAGGCCCGGATCGCTCAAAATCTTTTTCACTCCATCCCTCCACCTCCAATTTGGTCTCCCAATTCTCTTCGTTCCCTCCACCTCTGACACATATATCCTCTTTATCAATCTTTCATCACTCATTCTCTCTATGTGACCAAACCATTTCGTCATATGGAGGGAATGAGTGAGGAAAGATTGACAAAGGGGATATTTTTGTCAGAAGTGGAGGGAATGAGGAGAAGTGGGAGACCAAATATATATATATATATATATATATATATATATATATATATATATATATATATATATATATATATATATATATATATAAAATATGCTGGCATTGAGTTCCACACACTATATGCTTGGTACGTTCCCTCCATCAATCATGCCTTCGATCACACAACGTGTCATCATTCTCTTTCATTATCTGAAACACTCCCAGTGAGAACACGACTCCCCTATGCATATTGTTAGCAATAACAGAAACAGCAAGGCCATTCTCTCGCGTCTGGGCAAAGGAGGGGGGTCTGTTCCTGGACACCATTTTTAGTTTTCATGCTTGTAAATCATTCTCTCATGCTGTCAGAGAAGAGCTCAGTGCTATTTATATTGAGAGTCCTGCGGAGGAGCAGATTATGAACCTCTTGGTACAATAGTGAGCGAGGCTCCATCCTCTGGTGTGTGTGTCAAAGCCTCGACTCTCTGATGGTAGTTGTTGATTTGATAAATTTCCGGAAAAAAATGTAGTTTCTTAAGGAGCGGGGAGAGAGAGAGAGAGAGAGAGAGAGAGAGAGAGAGAGAGAGAGAGAGAGAGAGAGAGAGAGAGAGAGAAGAAAAATTGGTTTAGAATGTATACTTTACTGGAAACTTTTATTTTCTTTCCTTTAATTAGACAATACGTTTCAGTTAGTCGAGAAAAGAATAATGCTTTTTTCAAGTTGCTATTGTGTGTGTGTGTGTGTGTGTGTGTGTGTGTGTGTGTGTGTTAACTTTTCCTGAAAAGAATTCACATCTGATGTTACTTTAAGTAGGGCAGGAAGGGGGGCGTTTCATTCAGACTTAGAGAAACAGGTACCAGTGTTTGTGGACATTAGCGGACCGTAACATCAAAAGCCATGATCTGATAACCGACGCATCACACACCTCAGTTCTCTACATGTGTAAGAATAAAGCTGAGACCGGAACGCAGACACAAGAGTCTGTCTTATCTTGTTGGTCGCTGGCGTCGCAACAGGAGGCAGACGTCCTCAGCATCCACCCGAGGTGTGGGACACGGGAGGAGGTTCTAAACCGTGGTTTGTGGACACACCTCAGAGCTTTCCGGTACTTGTAACTTGAGGGTGTCGCTCTGGAGTGATTGTCTTGCAATGATGGGAGGAGGAGGAGGAGGACGGTAGGCACTTGAGTTATGGGGAGCGAGTCATTAGAAATGTAGGTCAGGGAAGAGGTGTTCGATCTTTCCTCTCGCACACAACACACGTGAAAAAAAATATTAGCGAAGACCCTAGCGTTCACTCGCTACACAGACTCGCCAGCATCGATCTCCCGTCTTACTCCTCGCCTTCGGGAGGTTTTTATGTGGTAATTCGGATCTGACTTCTAACCCTTTTAAAATCAAGCGGTCGAGTAGTTCAGTCGAGTTTACGAGGTGCGTCGCTTCGGCACGACTTCAAGTTGATCTGGAATAGCCTCTCCTATACGACCTCGAGGAAAAAGGGGAGGATGCTTTGTGCTGGTCTTACGGTGCACGACTATGGAGCCAGGGAGGGAGGGTCCATTATCTTCATCAACGATGTAAGATTGCAGGTTTCGAGCCGAATGGAAATTTCAAATGCTTTGGAAAAGGAGGGATGCTGTTATGTAAAAGCTTTTTATCTTTTTCTCTACATAAGAACAAGAGAACGTTTAAGCAAACCTTTTGCTATAGGCAAGAAAATAGGTCTTCATCTGCTCCAGAGCGCGGGAGAAATTGATAATTGTGATCTTCAACACAGAATATGATTAAGTTTCGTATTTAGTATTCCTTTTTTGGCTATCATAGAAAAAAAAATGACCATGCTGCATTGTTAAAACCATCGAAGAACATTAACATATCAGTAAGACTTCATTAGAAGTGGTTTGAGGATGAAAATAGAGTGTGTGTGTGTGTGTGTGTGTGTGTGTGTGTGTGTGTGTGTGTGTGTGTGTGTGTGGACGGAGCTCAACAGTGAAGGGAGAGCGCATCCCTCATTTGAGGATTGCGATGTACTGGAAGAGTGAGTGTGTACAGCAGGAGAGCACTCCTGACTGCAGATGGGTATTGGAGGAGGTGGTACGGTGTAACCTACGTGCTGTAGTGACGTAACAGTGACATCTTGAGAGGGATGACGTCATGGTAAGGATGACACTATGGCTAGGGAAATATCAATACACTGACATCATGACAGAGTTACCATAGATGGGGTTACGTCATGGTAAGGATGATTGATATCTTGTTAGGGTTGACATCATTGCTGGGATGACATCACGGAAGGGTTGGCAATGCTGTAGGGGGTAGCAATATTATAGGAGTTACATCATGGTAGGAGTGAAGTCATGGTAGGGTTTACATCATGGTTGGTGTGATGTCTTGGCTAGAACGACACCATGGGTCGGGGGGTGACACATCAATGTAGGGATGGTATGGTGGCGGAGGTGATGTCGTAGCAGAGATGATATGATGTTATAGGGTAACATCATGGCAGAGGTTATGGTAGGGTGGTGCTATCAAGACGAGAGCGAGACATCATGGCAGAATTGACGTCAGTGCTTGGGTGCCATTATGGCTGGGTTAACTTCATGGTTTGGATGATGTCATGTGAGGGGTCAGCCTCATGGCTGGGTTGACATCAGGGACAGGGAACATCATGGCAAGGTTCACCTTGCAGCTGAGGTGACATCATGGCTTGATTAACATCATGGCTGGGGTGACATCATCATATGGTAACAACATGACAGGATTCATCTCATGGCAGGGGTGACATCGGAAGAGAGAGAGAGAGAGAGAGAGAGAGAGAGAGAGAGAGAGAGAGAGAGAGAGAGAGAGAGAGAGAGAGAGAGATGCTTATTTGGCTATGCTGAGAAGAGTCAGTGGAGGTCAGACAAGCCATCAGATGAAAAGATATGACAAACGAAAAACAGGTCTGAGAGAGAGAGAGAGAGAGAGAGAGAGAGAGAGAGAGAGAGAGAGAGAGAGAGAGAGAGAGAGAGAGAGAGAGAGTTCCTTTGAAGCAGAAGGAATGAATGCTGGTGTGGCATCATCGTATGGAAATAGGCTGTGTATGAGTGAACGAGTAAGAGCGACACATGCCCAAACCACTACTGTTACTTTAGGGGTATAACACATGTCACTTGACGTCTGCCTGGGACACTGATGTTATGTTACCAATAGAACACCAGACCCCTGACACCCTCCTGGGACACGAGTGTTACACTTATGAACAGTACCAGTATAACACTGAATCCCCCTTAGCTTTTTGCAATGTAAGGTGAAAGAGATGTAGCGACCAGTAGGTGACCAAGTCTTGGGCAAGTCTGTGGCCCGTGCAGTACAGTCGTGCACGTCGGAACACCACTTCCTATTTTATGGACAATTTCACCCCATTTCGCCATCAAAGACTGGTCAGAGTTCAAGCACAAAGTCCGTTCGATGAGATTCGCATGAGAATAGGCCGGGGGTTCATCATGGGTTTTTGTGTGAGGCTGGGACTGTAGTAGGGGTGGTGTGTGTGTGTGGGGGGAGGAGTCAGTATGGTGGAGTGAGTGAGTGGTGATATAGCCAGATAGGAATCACCCCGCTAGCGGAGGGGACGAGGATCGTGAGTCGGGTCATCACACAAATGCGATCCAGAATCCACGCGATGCAATGGCTATGAGGTTACGATTCTGATAGTATTTATGACTTTTCGAGCCTTTTGGCTTCGTTCTCTAGCCGAAACGGGACAAACGTTCGTACAGACAAACGATATAAGTAAGAAATCTGGTTCTTCAGTCACGTATTTCTTCGTAAGGATACGTCTCTCTCAATGACTATCTTTATCAAAGGAAACATATATCCTAAGTTGATTCAAACCCATGGCTTTAATTTCCATTTCCATTTGCATCGCCATGGACCACATCTGGCATCAGCTTTATATACCTCATATGAGGTTTGAGTGTACTGTATCGTTGTCTGCACCGTTTCTGTGGTATAGAAGACAAGGGAATAGAAGACACACCCATGATACACAAGACGATAGAGAACGAACGCGATAGACGAAGGAGAACACATAGGGGGTAGAGGACATACATGATACATAGGTGAATAGAAGACACAATTGATAGAAGAGAAAATAAGACACGTTATAAACAGGAGGATATAAGACACGCACTCAGGTATACATCAACAGCGCTAGACCCCTTCCATATCCAACCACCATCCCCAAGTAGAAACAAAAAGTGCTTCACACTTCAACAACTTGGACTTAGAAATCCCCCCCCCCCCTAACCTCCCCAGACACGACACTGACAAAACATACACGAACCGTAATGACTTAACAAGCGCCAGACAACAGTCCTCCAAATCCAGTCTTTTCCTCCACTCCCCCAGACTATAAGTCATTCTTGATCTGCACTCCCTAGGTACTTACGAATGACACTTTCTCATTGGTGCTCTGGGCACCATCGACTTCTCCAACACTACAAACAGCGACTCTCTCTGGTACCAGAACCCCTCACGCCCAAGGTGCAACTTCTGCACGAAAGGCACTGGATATATACACAACATCAGCACACTTCTGAACCTCTTGTTCCACCCAGTGGACTTGGCCTGCTTCCTGAGCACTACAGGAGCCCCTTAGAAGGTCGCCCTTTGGCAGGAGGGCTAGATAATAATGTATATATATATATATATATATATATATATATATATATATATATATATATATATATATATATATATAACCATGTGTTGCATCCATATATGATGGCTTTTTTTTGAAGAGAAAATCCACTTATGATGTAGTGATATGCTCACGTGTATATGGATATCTAAAAAGTAGCAAATAGTATAATTGTTACTGTGTACCTCAGTCACGTATCTTTTATAATGACTTGAAGTGTTATATGAACTGCCTTTAATGTTTCGTATTAATCATTAAATAATTAAGCTATTTGTATGCATTTCATTAACCCGATGTAATGTTTTAGATAACCATGATCACTCCTCTGGTGCAGCGACTGTGTGTGTGTGTGTGTGTGTGTGTGTGTTGTTCCCGGAAATTTATGGATGTCAAGATGCAGAGATAAGAAGTAGGCCCGAGAGATACTCTCGGGTAGGTAGACCTGGGTAGTGTAGGACGCTCGTCAGGGTTTTGCGCTTCACAGAGACACCCCGGGAGTCTCCCTAAAGGGGTAGAGATGCCTCGTCAGCAGGCGAGACTGCTGAGTGTCTGTGTGGAGTTGGTGGACTTAAGAGGTTTGGATCTTACGCACTACGTTGGTCTTACGCCGAAGAGGTACACCAGTGGGATGAGTGAGGCGGCGTAGGTGTATGATACTCCTGTTAGTATGTCATACGGCCACTGCATACACCTCACGAAGGACGTGTGTATATCATGTAGTATAGAAGAAGCATTTGTTAAAGTATTTATCATTTCTGATGAAAAATAAGAAGAGCGCTCTATCTTCGAGGACTGTAGAAAGCCACTCATCTTCGCCAGGCTCATCTGAGGGTGTCACACAGTAAGCAATCGAGGAGCCGTAGTGTCGTTGATCATCAACTTCCTTCACGTAGTACTATTGTCCTTTGGTTTTTACATTCAAATTCATAACCAGGTTTGAGATTCCCCATCCCAGGTGTACCGTGTTTTAAGGTGTACTTTCTATGTAAATGTATTCGTCTAATGTCACTTTCTCCACTCCGTACATAAATACTCATGAATACTGATGCGTTCTAATCTCCTGAGCTTAAATGTTCCTCTCCTTGATAACACTAATCCCAGATATCAATCTATGTCGTGGATTCATAAGAATACACAGTCTTCTTGCCAGTCTAGTCATTATAGCAGTCTATATCCCTCTCAGCCATTAATGCTACACGATTTAGAAATCATCTAACTCGAATTGGATTTTTTTTTTTTGTTATACCTCAAGAATAATCCATCAAACATCAGTTGTGGTTGTGTATTGGCAACATTGTGAGATCTCCCAGTCGTGTGTCTCTGTGAGAGGGGGCGCAACGCCTACACAACCTCTGACCCCCCAACCCCTCAACCTTCGCCGAACCCCATCAGGGGTGAACACAGCGCCAGGTCACGAAAATGTCTCGAGGGAGGACGTGTGTTGGAGGACCCTTGCGTTCCAGCCTGATCACTCCAGGCAGTTATAACGAAAACGAGAGAAAGAGAGAAAAAAAAAATTTCTTTCATACATTATTCTGACTTCTTTTTTTTTTCACGGTACAGAAAGGACTTCATGGGTGAGGCTTGTACCGTGTTGAGTAGTTTTTTTCATCCCAAGCGTAACGTTTTGTTACTTTTAAGGTGTTGCATTGATGATAAGCTATCTGCTACGCCGTAGGTAATTAGAATCAGGGCAAGTTCAACCAGTTGGTGAAGCACCCGCGTGTGCACACCAGCACTCGCTCGGATCTGCTGACTTTGCAGACTCGTTGTTTACGGCGCAGGAGGACGTTAATTCTCCCTCTAGTGTCGTGTCTTAGGTTTGTGTAACACCAAATACGAAAGATATCGGTCTAGTCTCCGCGATACAGAAGCAGATATTAGAAAATATTATGTTGCTATATATACGAATGCTTTGTCTAATACAGATGTGCTTGGCTGTATAGAGAAGGTAGCGAAGATGACACTCGAGCTTTTTTAAAGTGGATTAGTCAGAACTTCACTTTTCAGTTTGTTAGAAAAAAAAAGTAGTTGCCTCTATCGTTTTGGTGAATGACACGTTGACGGAAATTTTGAGTATACACAGTTCAGTTAAATCTGAGATGCAAAGCAAAGGAGAAAAATCATAGGATGGTGGTGTTAGCTGATGATCCAGTCGAGATGGGTTGAGTCTCTTCGGAAACACTGGCTGAAAGAGGATTTGAAGTGCTGCGTCCAGATAGGAAAGTTTGGTACATTGCATTGGCGTCAAATCCCAGTTATATCCTCATTAACAGATATCTTTCCTTCTATCTATTCATCAGCGGGGAACCCCCTTTGTAAAGAGGGGTGAATTCCTGACCTCCAGACTCCGGGATACAGGTTCGAAACCGGAGCTGGGTGGAGTTTGCAGGGTGTTTCTCGCTACGGTTCGCTCAGGGCTGCTCACGCTGTCGTGGTGTGGCTCCCGCTCGCCCTGTTTCTTAGCCCGAGGTCTGGTTACCACCTGACTCCTACCACGACCCCCTAACCATCACCTGGCTGACTCCTAGCCTAAGGACTGGGCCTCGGCTGACTCCTAGCCCTGGGGGCTTGGAGTCAGTGGGAAGTTCTACAGTCATAGATATGATCTTCGCCTAACGATATTCCTCATACCTTTAATGATTCATATTATGTCCTTTTTTTTTTTCGTAAGACTAAGTAACGCTTTCTGGTGACTGCCTTGAGACAAGTTTGTTACCTTTCATATCATTGTGAGATATCAATCATCCCCAAATTTCTCGTAGCGTGGGTAACTGATGATGGTTTAAGTCTTAGACAGATTCTGAACGACGAATGTGCATTTGATATATCGTCCCTGCCATCGAAAAAGGCTTGAATCAGAGAGGCCTTGTCCCTTGAACTCGACGGTGACGATGTGTGAGCACTCTTGAGGTATCAGTATTTGGCCTTTACCCTTACCCTTACGGGTCAAGCGTCAGTGGCCGGGCCATCATATCCAAGGGACGTAACCTCGAGCTCAAGGGTCGTATATCAGCGTCCTCAAGGATCGCGCCGCCAAGGGTCGTGTAGTCTTCATGGGACATACCGTCGTGCTTAAGGGTCGTATCATTGTCCTCGTGGATCGTACTGTCGTGCTTTCGACTGTCGTACTCAAGGGTAACGTCTTCTTCCTTAAGGAGCCTACTGTCGTACTCAGGTATATCTACATCCCTGTGGAAAAGTGAAACACAGATGTTTCTCTTCTTAGAATGGGTCTTCAGGTAAGCGAATTACATTTTCTTCAGTCTACCGTATGTTCTCGTAGAGGCGTTACATGGTCAGTATTCGAAGTTTAAGCTCACCTCAGACATACTTTATTTCGTTCTCCTCCCTCGTATATTGTGATGACGACGATAGGAAGACACAGAAATTAACAGGCAATTCCAGAAGCTAGTTGGTGCAGACTGGACACTAGCAGCTCTCCTGCACTTATATGTTAATAAGCAATTTCAGTAATACCTGGATCTTTTGTTAGCTCCCGTCAGACGACCGAGATAACTCAATCCCTTCTACTGCTGGCTATCTTCTTTCTCTTTTTTTTCAATGAAGTTAATTCAACAATGTTCGACAAGACAAGAGAAAGGGGAAATGAAAACAACAAATAACAGGGACAACTATATTATATTATATTATTTATATTATAAATGAAATCGTATTTACATTGATTTACACTTTATATAATACTATGGAATTCTTCACTCTTGCGTTATCTTACAAAAATAGTTATCTAGAAAAGGACTAAACTGTATCTTGGAAGACATTCCCGTCGTTACCGGAGCCTGTACACACACACACACACACACACACACACACACACACACACACACACACACACACACATACGTATATACCAACGTTCAACATTACAAGGGTAATACCAAGGTGATATTCCTCATACTATTCGAGTACACTTTATATACTTCTTTTTAAAGTAATTTTTTTCCCCTCCCCAAATACGTAAATTACATTTGACAACAAACAGAAGAGGTTCTTAAAACTACAACTTTCTTTAAGAATGATCAGAGTCCCCCAAGTTTCGTTATGTCATTGAGGTTCGATAATTTCTCCACCATAATCTGTGCTCACAGAGCACTGAAGGGTAATCATCACTAACCATCACGGCCGTGACCCAGTCATGGACGCTTCGGTGGGTGAGCCGTCTTTGACACTCCTTTTAATAAGACCGACTTCAACTTCCCTCGACTACTGATGCGACCATTCAGGTCATCGTACTCAAAGAGGAGGAGAAGGAGCGGGGGGTAATAGTGACGTATTCCTAGGGGTTGAATCGTAAGTACTCAGCGGGGCGGGGGGTTTATAGAGTCATCCGAACTCCAGAAAAAGAAGGATTGAGACCAATTAGAGATTGGGATACTTTGAAGTGTTTATGGATTACCGTTGAATGGAAAGGAAGATGATGGGAGTAACACACACACACACACACACGCACACACACACACACACACACACACACACTCGCAATTTGATCGACTGCACTGTTCAGTCAAGGTGCCGCTCAAGGAAGACCTCGACGCCAAAGGGTTGACTTAACGTCTCGCTCCAAGTCGAAGCATCGCGTAATGTACCGAGGCCACGATGAGGACCTGTCCAGCACACAGCTCACGAAAGAAGCATCGAGGCGCTTAGGCACTGCACACACTGCACCCCTGAAAGTATTTGAACTCTGTGCGCAACAGTTTGCCACAGTAGCGTCGAATATCTATTGCACACCTCGAAGCTTTTACCCAGGCATTACCATGTATATATTGCATATTACCTCACTCTTCAGCATAGGTAGTGTTAATTATCTATTGCACACCTCAAACTTTACCCAGGTATTGCTGAATATCAGTACGCCTCACGGTTTCAACAGCCCTTCACTATTCAGTATGTATACATTTTTTTTCTTCTGTCACGGTATATGAACTATGGCGATATGAATTCCCAGTGGCGACACAACCACTGGGAATTACTGTGTGGGTGTTTGTATTTAAAAACGTTGTCCACTACTTTCTCGTACTGCTTACCACTTGCTACACAAATCCTCGTGTAAGCAGTGGACATTTCCAGGATGACCTGCCGTATTATAAAAGAGAACAAACATGAATTGACGAGTTCACATTTTACATTTTGATTGATGCCTTACCACTGGGGGAAGAAAATTAAAATCGAAGTAGACGCTACTGAAACATTGTCAAATTGACGAAAAGAGAAAAGACACTAATGTTATACCACTACCAAGAGGACGAACACTGGACGATCTGGTTTGCCGGACCAATGGACGAACATGAAACCCGCAAAAATACGTCCATAGGAAACCTAAGGGTAATAACCTAGATTATCTGAACATATATCTTTTTCGGCAGAGAGTGTTGGGGGGGGGGGGGGGGAGAGAGAGAGAGAGAGAGAGAGAAAAGAAAGTCGTCTAAATGGAATCGAGGCAAAATGATCCAGTCCCTTTGTTGCACCCACATAACGCATTATTGGATCAGAGGATGAAACAGGAATCCTCCTCACTCTGACGGTGTCCATCTCTGAGGAAGATTGACTTGAAGAAACTCCTGGTGCTCTATGAATATCTGACGGTGATTTTTGATTTCAGTTCTTTCTTGCTGCTTTATATCTAATCAATTTTTATCATATCTCACAAAAGGGGATCTAATTTTCTTTTTAATTTTCACTGAAAATGTGGTTCAAGTGAACGCTTAAGTGGAAATTGGGGGTTAGTCCTCGTGAGTATGGTTGCTGGCTTAGATGATAACAACTCGGGATGTCTCAATCATCACCATCACTGATCATTGTGACTCAGAAGCTATCCACTCCATGCTTTGGTGCTGCTCTCCATCACTTCTGGCACAAAACTCTGATAACTTTAGTAAGTTGAATGTTTTTGAGGTTGCTGGATCACGAAAGCAACCCAAGACCTAACCAACTCATTCTACCGGATTTTGAATCCTCGTTAACGTGCATTGATAATTGATAGCTCTCAGGTCATTACACTGCGTGTGCTGAATTAATCTGCAGTCATTGTGAATCATCGCTCCTCCGAGAGACGTCGCGTCGTTCGGATGAGGTCGCGAGCGAGCAGTTACTTGACACCAGCTCGCCAACATCAGTTGTCGCTGAGGAACGACACCGAACTCAGCGTTCCCTCACCAACACTGACCAGGGAAACCTCAAGTCTAGATTACCTCCGCTGGCAAAACGATCTTGACGGGATTACGTCAGTGTTTTCCTTACTTGACCACTCGTGGTGTTACGAGAGTCACCCAGATGATGACTTTAGTCAATGACGAAGAAAACATCATTCGCTTGGTGTTAGCGAGCCTGTATCAAGCGGTCGGCTTTAATCCCATGAACACGACGTTACGACCCTTGAACACAAGACGGCGCTGCTATCCTTGAGCACGACGGAACGATCCTTGGATATAATGGGAATGTCTTTGACTTAACCCTAAAGTAAGGTCGGGTCAAAGGCCAGACCAGTCACATCCAAGAGTCGTGTGGTCGGACTGAAGGATCGCATTATCGTGTTCAAGCTGTCGTACCGTCGTTTTTCAAAGGACTGCGCTATCATATGCCAGGGTCGCATCGTTATGTTCAAGGGGTTGCACTGTCGTCTTTAAAGAGTCGTAACGTCAATTTCAAGAGATGACACCTTTGTGTTTGTGTTTAAGGATTCGCATCGTTGTGTTCGAAGAATCATACCATCGTGTTCAAGGAGTCACACCGTCGTGTTCAAGGAGTCACACCGTCTCGTTCAAGGATTCGTGTCGTCGTGTCCAAGGGATCATACAGTCGTGTTCAAGGGATCATGCCATCGTGTTCAAGGAGAGGTCACACTGTTATAGACTTAGTTCCTGTGTTTCTCCACCGCCAGCCTGGGCGACGTGCTCATTAACTTCCTATGTAACTCTTTTGATATTCCTCTTAACACCCAAATCTTTGAACATAGAATGACGAGAATATAATCGTCACCCATACCCTCAGCGCCTCGCGTGAATTTACAAACTGTAACCTACCGAAGTAAGTTCCCAGCTTCTGAGGGAGGTCTTGCTGTAATGGCTCATATGCAGCCAGTAGAAATGGCACAGTACTTTCCTTATAATCCTATATATGTTGTGTCTCTAATTACCAAACCGTTATAAGTATGGATCGTCGTAGGTCTTAACCCCCATCT
This sequence comes from Panulirus ornatus, assembly GCF_036320965.1. Classification (NCBI taxonomy): domain Eukaryota; kingdom Metazoa; phylum Arthropoda; class Malacostraca; order Decapoda; family Palinuridae; genus Panulirus; species Panulirus ornatus. The sequence continues at coordinate 18,924,622 of NC_092233.1, read as the reverse complement.
GGATAATCGACTATTACTTGTGTGGTAAAAATAGTTCATGCTGAGGCTGCTTCTGTCATCTCGTAGCGATGGAGACGTTGTGCTTTTATGACAACATATGATTCTCTCTTTGTCCACAAATCACTCACCGAATACGACAAGTGTTAAGAGTGGAACGGCGAGTGTCACTTCTCACCTTGAGCCTCCATTCCAACAACTGAAACAAATCTAAGAGTAACTACATAGGAGCATTCCTTCACATAAGGCTATAATTTGCACAGAAAATTGCACTGAATGATATGTATTTTCACTACAAAGTTACGAGTGGCTGGTGGTACAACACCTTCAAGAAGTCCCTACAGCTTTTCGTACGACATCGAACGTGATTCTAGGAAATGGAGATCAGGAAAAAACAGAAAGGCCATTTGTACTCTATATGAAAAAAAAAGAATAAAAAAGGCGAGAACCATTTAAAGGGAAAAAAGAAGTTTAAAGTATTCTTTTAGGATGATGTTTGGAATACAAGGGAAAACGGGAATCAATAAGTGTCTCCGTCTCTTGTTCTCTCGTTTTTCTTGAGTAGATGTAGGTACGTTGGCTGGTCTCTAAGCGATGCCTGGCCCTGGAAGGGAATTTTCTCAACAACCAGACACCGTCAGCCGTCAGAGGACTTAATAACACTCACAAAGTGTCAGCCAGTTGGGAAAATCAAAAACAAAAGCGACATTTGGAAACGGGCGACAGTCGAAAACTGTCAGCTGTCAGGGGGTATTTATAAGCGATCAAGTAGTCAGCCTTCCGGGGATTTATCAAAACCCAGATGTCAGGAGAACTATAAGCAATCAAGCTCTCACTCGTCAGGGGATTTAAAATCAACTGTCAGTCATTAGGAGACCTGTCATCGTCTGTCAGCCGTCAGGAAGATTATCTGTGGTCTGACTATCTGCTGTCAGGGGAATTCATCAGCCGTCAGCAGTGAGACACTATCGACCTCCGTAAACTTTATGATGTCACAAATGACGCAAATCGTCAGACTTTTAAACAGTCAGAGTGTCAGCCGTCAGCGGAATCACTGGGTTAGAAACTGTCAGCCATCAGGGGGTTTATATCATAAAACTGTCAGCCATCAGGGGGTTTATATCATAAAACTGTCAGCCATCAGGGGGTTTATATCATAAAACTGTCAACCATCAGGGGGTTTATATCATAAAACTGTCAGCCATCAGGGGGTTTATATCATAAAACTGTCAGCCATCAGGGGGTTTATATCATAAAACTGTCAGCCATCAGGGGGTTATATCATAAAACTGTCAGCCATCAGGGGGTTTATATCATAAAACTGTTAGCCATCAGGGGGTTTATATCATAAAACTGTCAGCCTTCATAAGAATGTCGGTGTCAGAAGCTGTCAGCTATCAGAGATTGGTTAAGACTCGGACAGTCAGCCATCGGGTGATTTATCGATCAACACTGTTCTATGAGGAGATTAATCAACTTATAACCATTAGGGATTTATTGTCAAAAAAGTGTTAGTCAGTGGAGGATTCATCAATTTAGTATCAGTCTGCTATCAAGGGGATTTATGTGTTGAAAATAATCCTGTGTTCAGGGGATTTAAGAAATCCGAAACTGACAATCGTTTAGGCGATTAATCAAGTCATAGATTTGTCAGTTGTCTGGGAATTGATCGTGAGAAACTCGAATCCATCACGGGGGTTTTATCAAGAGTAAATCGTTAAAGGTGGATTAACATCACGTCAGGAACTGTCAGCCGCCAGCGGATTTATGAACTCAAACTCTAAGTCGTTCAAGGAATGCTTGATAGGGAAAGTCAGCGACCGTCAGCGGATTTATCGTCACAAAGTTGTCAGCTGGCAGAGGATTTACTAAGCGACAGACCTGTCAGCCCTCGGAGTCGGATATTGTCAGCCGTCAGTACAATGTCGAAAACACCACTTACCTTTTACATTTACTTTTCAGTGATGTGTAATGTAATTGCCACATCTCTGTCTCCACTAAACAGAGCTCATTATGACTAATATATATATATATATATATATATATATATATATATATATATATATATATATATATATATATATATATATATTCTCTGCTTTGACAAAACTGAAATTTGAAATAGAATCTCATAGAAAGTATTGGATTTCTTGATAGAATATGCAATCACTTCGGTTGTCTAATCAGTATAGAATAAGACTCGTGCACAAGTAATTACGCATTCTAGTTTGTATCTTGTAGCGACACACGTTCTGGCTGGACACGAAAGTCCAATTTGCAATACGATGCGACCTTGTCTCACCTTCGGTCAAGGAGGGACATCATCATCATCGTTCGTTTTCTTTTTTATGATATTGAGATGACGGTCTCAATTCCACCTTCAACAAGTATAAACTTTCTAACGAAAACATGGTCCTTGACCCATTTATCATCGAGGTTTTCGTTCCCTCCTTTCCAAGGTTGTGGTTGTAGGTGCTGTCATTGCCGGGTGACAGCGGGATGACGCGAGTGGCAATGACAGCTACTCACGTCCAAGACGCAAAGATATGACAGGCCTCAGAACGTATCGTCTGAGACAGAGCTCCCAGAGGACGTCAAGAGGAGAGGAACTTTCCCTTTTTCTTCTAAGTTTCCTTTAATGTTTCTGTCGATACGGAGGTGTAAAATGGAGGCTGGATCACACAGCCTTGTGTAGAGCACAGAAGCGATGGAAGAACACCAAGTGGACATTTAAAATTGCTATACCAATAGAATCAACACCTGTATACCAACCACATTCCCCTCCCTCTGCCTACACCGAACCCCGATCATCATAGTCACACACCTATCAATTAATTTGCACACATAGATTCTGAAAAGTAGATAACACGAAAAAAAAAAAAAAGAAAAGCTCTTACCCTATGGACACGCGATCACAGAAAATCATTTGAGTTACGGCAGTACAAAAATAGAATGCGATTGGGAAAATATATCTTACTGTTAAGAGATGATAGAAAGGTTGCTAGCAACACAAGATATTATCTTTTTTTCATGTTTTTTTACATATATATTTGTGTCATTAGTAGCACCATTGTTACAAAATATATTCTTTTTTTTCTCTGTTCATTACATAACTATATTGCATTACATTTTTTTGTGCATTATACACTTTTTTTTTTCATTCCTTTTCCTATCGGTTGACACATTAAGAAATATGCACATGTAAGTGAAAACCCACAAATGGAGAGATATAATATTTCTTTAAAAAAATTTCCCTTTGATATACTCTATTAAGATATATGTACCTTATAATTCCCCTCACTAAATATATATACCTCTTATATACTCTATTTGTGGACTTTCCTTCATTCGTCAGTAACTGATATGTTTAGATGTTGTCACCTGTACAGGAGAATGGTCAACCCCTTTCCTTCCGGGCTGACCTGAACTCCAGCTGCCGAAACCAGAGAATGGCCTCTGGTCACTGGCCTCTTTTATTATCATCTCCCACTCCTCAACCTACAGTCATGTGGTGCCATGGGATTATTGTTTGGGTATATATGAGAAAAAGTGATATGCGGGGAGCAAACTGTTGACTGGCACGTAATACTGACTGACGTTCGTGAAATAATGCGAAGACCGCAAGACCTGCGCGTCTTCAAGATGAGACTTGAGTCATTATGCGCAGCTGCATTCATTGCACCACTCAACAGATCAAATCTATTGTTGACATGGTGGGTGTACGGTAAAAGATTTCATTAGGAAATGTAACATTATTACAGCTTTAGAGTTCGATTAAAGTCAGTCATTGATTTATATCTTATGGGGGAGTAATGATCTTGGGGAATACAAACACGCTACTTTCTAACCTTGATCGAGAGGATGAAATGGTAATTTGTACACCAGAGAACTGGCGACATTGCTTTATATCACAGTTAAAAGAGGTTGTCCCAACAGAACTGTGATGCAGTCTGAAATCTAAAAGAGAATTCTTTTGAAGCTCATTGAGGCTACAGAAATAAATACAGGCTATGTTTGAAGACAGTCGGCTCCAGTATTACTACACCGGCAGCCTCCGTCTTATTCTTAACCAAGGGTGGTCACAGTAGGACCACATCTAGACGTATTTACCCATCCACTTTAATTTCATCGATGTGGAGGACTGTGGCTCAGTAGAGATACTTCGAGCGCCATCCTCGCAGCGTTTAGATTAGAGAGAGATCAAGTTATTGGGGGGACGACTGGCGCGTCTTTGCTTTCCCTAGTGCCTCTTCATGTGGAGGGAGAGGTGGTCTGAGCGGGAGAAGGACCGCTGGCACAGCTGACACTTGAAGGGTTTCTGGCCTGTGTGTTTACGGTAGTGGCGCGTCAACTCGTCCGACCTCGCGAACCTCCACTTGCATCCTTCCCACGTGCAGTGGTATGGCTTCTCTCCTGCAAAAGATAAAAACCCTTCACCTGTCATTTCGCAAAAAGGACGCAAGCCAACAATCAGACAGAAGCCAATCATGTAAAATCAATTCAGTCTTTGGGCAAGAAATCATCTGCGGTTGGCACCAGACGTACCTGTGTGTGTGCGCTTATGAGCCTTGAGGTGAGAGCTCTTGGTATAGACTTTTTGACAGCCTTCGAAGTCGCAGCGATGTGCTTTCCGTCGTCTAAGGGCGTCTGAGTAGTCTGCAGATTGAGGAGGGGGTCGGCCAGGGGGCCGAGCTCCTGCCGGCGGAGACGAAGGAGACGACGAAGACGAGGATGACGACGAAATGGTGGATGAGGTAAGTGTTGTGGTTTGAGGTGGGGGTGAGGATAAGTGACTGCCCGACGAGCCACCGAGGGGCGGCGGGGACGGACTCTCACTCAGCGTGCGCTTTCCGTACAGGGCTCTGCGCAACACAAGAACATGATAGTCTTCATGATACATAGTACGTAGATGTGGTTTGAAATTAGAATGTTGCAGGCAGTAATACATCTCATATGTGAACAGCACAGTTGGCATATTACTGAATCCTTGCCAGTTTGAGTCACTATTGCGATGAATGTGAATCATTTGTTGTGAATTTCAGATGATAAGAATGAATGAATGACAGATAAACTGCTCTAAATGGCTATGGTATTCAGCGATAGTATGCTGTTCGGTACGTGAACTAGATATTAGACTCACAGTGACGCTTCGCGTATCCTCTGCAGGGAAAGGAAAGGCGACGTTCCATTGTGGAAAGCACTCTCCAAATTCATGTTGAGAGCGTCCATGGGATTCTTGCCTAATTCTGCAAAAGCGAGTGTAAAAAGGAAATTAGATATACCGTAACAGGCGTCTGTTATCATAAATTCCTCTTGCAACAGACAGTTATGTGCATGATGCTAAACAACGATTGAAAAGCTTAACCCACACTACTACCTACCAGTTTTGATTGTGAGGTCCAGCCCAAGTGGTAGAGAAAGGGAGCCCGAGAACCTCGACATATGGAGCAGGAAAGATGGGTCACTACTCCTTAGAGGCGAGCCACTCGATCTCACAAGATCCTCAGGGCTCACACAGGGGAAGGTTGTGCTCTGCAGGGGCAGCCCCATGTGTAGGCCTGGGAGGTCGAGGGCGCTTAGCCCACTGTGATCAGGGGAGGGTTTCGGAGATCTAGTATTGACGAAGGTGGAGCTCGAGGTGACAGCTGCTCTGTGAGGTTCCACCGTCAGGCACTGAGGGACGGTCACCGTCGTCGACGAAGATGGTGTGTGCGACGCGGGTAAAGATGTGGCACTGTAGGTTACCGAGGTTTTGGGCGACACGCGGGCGTCTATGGTCGTTTTTGTATAACGTGGCACTTGTTTCACAGCCGAGGGAGAGGAAGAGGAGGAGGAGGTCGGGCACTCTGGGTGTTTAGTGGTGATCCGATGTTCGGAAATTTTCTGTATATCGCCGGATATTTTCGGTATCCGATCGCACTGCGCTCTCTGAACCTTGTCGCCAATTGCCTTGACGTCGCTGGAGATTGCGTTAATCGGCCTCTGGACCCGCTCGCTTGACTCACGGTTACCTGAATTTTTTTGTACTCGCTCACACAGCATCTTTTGGGCGTGGGTGCTCGAGACTCTGTGTTCGCTCATCATGGGCAACCGCTCATCTGGCGGCGGCCTGCGGGGCTTGTCACCCGAGACCCTAACAGGGCTGTAATTGATGGGCCCTGAGGGCGGTCCGGGAGGGTCATTGTGCTCAGGGTGAGGGCTGGGCTTAGCAGGCAGCGGCTGCAGCCCAGGGGGAGAGCCCTGGGGCGCACACTGAGGGCCGTGGACCGCTGGCAGCCTGGGGAGCGGCTGGACATGGTCGGGGCCGAGCTGCGGTTCGGCTAGTTGGTCCTCCTTGGTTTTGACGCTCAAGTCCACTGGTTCTGACTGCTCGGGTGGCACCTCCGCCTGTAGGAGAGACAAAGACCATCACATCAGCTGTCTCACTCTCCTACGAGACATAGTGACAGCTACGAGACATAGTGACAGCTACGAGACATAGTGACAGCGTTACTACGAAAATGTTATTGTCATTCACGAGACCTAGCTCCTGTTGTGAAGTGTTGGCCATAAGTCGACGATTGACAAAATTATCTAAGTGGTAGGACGATTCATTTAGTCTATGACTATAAATTATTACACGATTTAATACAGAACCTGCAATCTGATCCTGAACCATACCTAAATTCAGACTTTGAACTCCTCACTCTATCTTTTACGGACTTACAAAACCCGTTTTGTAAACTTTGGAAACTTTAAACCTCCCCATTTATCTTTTACGCCTTTACAGATCCCGTTTTCTAAACTGTTAACGCCTGAATTTTACACACACATACACACACACACACACACACACACACACACACACACATTCAAAAAGTCTCATGATAGTCCAGAAATTCAATAAAAAAAGTCAGAGGCATCGGGCCCAACTCCCGTGCTGTACAAATAGGTAATTACAAACAGGTTAATCCCACTTCGAACACACAATTATACACACGTTTTCCTCGTTTCGAGACACTCATCTGTCGACTTATACACACATTAAACTTTTCCAAACCTAAATCACAACCTCTATGACCAGCCTTACGGCACACATCAGTATGCGTGAATGTGTTCCATTTACACATAAATTTGATGATACCACGATTCACTCAGTCGAATCTCGTATAGGTTACAATATCTCGTGGTTATGAGACACAAGGGTTGCCATATCCTATGGATATGGGACACACATGGGTCACCCTTATCTTGTGGACATAGAGGACCTATATAGAGCAAATGGGTTACCATATCTTGTGGACATAGGACACACAAAACATCTTATGGACATGGGGCACGTATGGGTTACCATATATTATGGACACTGGACACATAAGGGTTATCATATGTTATGGACATTGGACACATAAGGGTTACCATATCTTGTGGACTTGGGACACGTACCTCCTTGGACATGGTGTTGGGGTGCGTGGAAAGGAGGGGGTCATGCTCGGGTACCATGGCCTGGGGGGCAAGTTTAGGGGGCGGCGCTCCCCAACCACTCCTCTAAAGAACCTGAAGGAAAATGGAGAGTGAAGGGTTAGTGCCTGGTTGTCCTCTGGAGGATGATGAAGAGCCACGTAGGGCAAGAATAAAGAGGATAAGGAACAGAGACGGAGGACCATGTCGAACGAATGATAAAGAAGAATAAAGAGGAAAAAGAACGTAGATGGAGAGCCATGTCGACGAATGATAAAGAAGAATAAAGGAGAAAAATGAACAGAGATAGAGAAGAAACGCGAAAAGTCATTAACTTTGGAAGCGTAAATGAAAATCCTTTCATAATATCATTCCAACAAGCTACTGCATTTCATTCCCATCTACACCACGCATCAGGAGAGGGATTAACTGCTCACCCTCCGGCACGCCTCGCCCTCCTAGCTTAGCGAGCACAGGTGTCATGGCGAGCCTATCGAGTGGGATCTTTCCGTCACTCCTGCATCGCGTGATGAGCCCACTTAGGCAAATCCAGACAGCACTGCAGGACGGGGTTATCCAGCGTGGCACTCGCAACACTTGCCCGAGGTAACAACAGACTGGTTACGTAGGCCTTGAACTTTGATATCGAGGAGGACCTTGACGATTATGTATCCAGATGGGAAATACCGCGAGGCTTAGGAGGAGGAGGAGGAGAGGCGTATGTTATGAAGAGAGGAAGACAAACATGTTGGTGTAATTATTAGGTACTTAATCTGATGAATATGTCTGTCTTGGCCGACGATAAACCGAGGATGAATGACTTAGTTTTCCGAGTGTTTATGGATGTGTGTGTGTGTGTGTGTGTGTGTGTCTTTGGGCCGGCTGCAGGGCCCAGGAATCGAACCCATGCGGGCCCGTGTGTGTGTGTGTGTGTGCAGAGCTTGGTTACAATGCGTATACGTACCATTATTTTCCTGATTATCTCGTTTTCATTACTAATATTCACATTCTTACAGTTTCTCACAAATGTAAGCATACAAGAGGATAGCAACAATGATGGCACGAGAGGTTAGAAGAACCACGGTACAGTGAGAGGGTAGAAGCCATGAATTGGTCGACTGAGGATGAGAAAAAAAATGTCAGATACGATGTAAAGAAGTCCTTTTACAGTATAAGATTATTGAATAAATGGAATAAATTGACTGACGACACTGTAATGTAGACAACACACGTAAGTTTATAAAGTTGATTGATGGCCAAAGTTCAAAAGATGATTGGGGGGGGCGTCACAAGTGCAGAACTCCCTCCCCTTACGGTGCAAATCGATAATTACGAAGGTCGTCAAAACCTACAAGTTAACTCTCCTAGCCAGAGAGGTTCAGTAGTACCAATGTCACACGTCCGCTCACACTCGCAGCCTTCACAATGGCAGCCCTCAGCACAACATCATTAAGCACATGGCAGCAACGCTGCTCTTGACTGCTTAATAAGCCATAATGACTAAGTGAGGTATGCAAATTTCACACGATTACTGCCTAATAGGGGATGACCGTGAGGGGTGAGGGCGGACGGTGCCGCCCTCTGGGGTGTAAAGGGGAGGGGGGGGGGGTGTTGTGGAGGGAGGGAGGGAGGGAGGGAGGGAGGGAGGGAGGGGAGGAGATGATGGGAAACGTAAGACAAGAGAGGAGTAGAAAAGGATTGAGTCAAAGATGATAACATACAAATATATATTTGTATATAGAAACGTGCATACACACGCACGCACGCACAAGCGAACGCACAAACGTGCACTACACACATGTTACTGGTTAGCTTTACTGACCATGAGTCAGCACATGCCCTCCTGGGGTCGGGCCCACATGGGTTCAAATTCCGGGTTCGGCCGTCGCCCCACACTCGAGCCAGGTTGGTCGATAAATGAATCCCTGGCTTAGGCTGGTTGTGTGTGTGTGTGTGTGTGTGTGTGTGTGTGTGCGTGTGTGTGTGTGTGTGTGTGTGTGTGTGTGTGCGTGTGTGTGTGTGTGTGTGTGCGTGTGTGTGTGTGTGCAGGAGTAAAGACATGGTACATTTACACGAGATTCTGGATGGGGCCACAAGAGTGGAAAACTCTCTATCACACACAAATGATAGCCACACACACACACTTAGGGAATAGATTAGGGCAAATGGTATACCTAAGAATGGAGGCCGGGAAGTTGTGCTGACTTGTGGTGTGTGAAACAATATAAAAGATAATTAGAAAGCAAATGCATGTTGTTTTTTTTCGAGGAAGGAACTGCTTGAGTGAGAAACAACACGATTCGGAGAAAGGAGGTCATGTGCAACGAGGGAGTGATCACTATTGTCGACAATGAAGATGTCTGGATGGATTGCATGCATCTAAACTACCACGAAGCATTCGACAACGTAACACACGAGAGGATGGTAACGTAGGAGGATTTTCGATTGAGAATAACGGGTGATACTCCTACTATGAACAGAGCATTACCTTACTGGAGGGGGAACAAAGGACGCACGTCAGGGGAGTTTTCTCGGAATGGTCCGGTGTCAGCAGTGGCGTGCCGCAGGGTCCAGTCCTGGGGCCATTACTTTTCTTGATCTGTTAACGACTTGCCGGAAGGGTTGGACTGCCACCTGGATATGTTAGCGCATGATGCCAAGGTCACGAGCGACGTAAAAAGTGAGGAGGAATAATTATCACCTTGCGAGAGCACTTTGACAAACTCCAAAGTCGGTCTGATACACAGGTGATGAAATTTTACCAGCGTAAATGCAGAATAAATGAGGATGGGACATTGCGAAAGAAGCCTTCAGTACGAATATAATCTAAAGAGGAAATAAGCTTGATGAATCGGTGTGTTAAGGAGACTTGGCAGTCAACACTGTGCCTTACCTATGACCAGTGTCGTAGCGAAGGAAAATAACAAAGATGACAGACTGTTTCTGGGGAAATGTCAGAACCGAATCCGAATACATAAACGAAAGAATACTTTACTAAGCTGTTCACATTATCATAAGTGACGGGTTCCTCGTGTTTATTGAAGTGTTCCTTGTAACTAGTGAGGGATCCTTGATATTAAATGTCATCAGTCCACTGACATTGTCTCTTCCTTTAGTATAAGTGTCATAAATGATGGGATCCTTGTCAATAATGAAATTGTTATTAATGAAGGGTTATTTGTTATCATCAAAGGTGTCCTTATCTGTTTCCTTACAAATACTAAACGTGTCATTAGTGAGGAGTTTCCCGTCAGTGGCAAAGATTCATTAATGAAGGCTTCTTTGCCATTAGTAAAGGAGTCATTCGTGAAGGGCTTCCTGGTCATTAGTAAAAGGATTATCAGTGAGGAGCTCCGTCCTTAGTGAAGGGTTTCTTGGCTTTATGTGGGTCCTATCCCAGCCCTTGTTTAATCACTTCCTTTTAGCGTATGTGTTGCTCCAAGAGGTTGCGATTTCTCAATAGCACTATTTGCTTTACTCCTTTTTTTTCTCTTAACCTAAAGCCATTATTTGGTGGTTGGCGATTGTGACGACTTTAACTTTCATCAGTCTAAATTCGTGTCTATAAGATGTTATTTTCTGGGCGTCTTTTGATTTTCTGTCTGCTTCTGGTTGAGAAGTTAGCATCTTGGAACAACCAACGTTTAAACTCCAATCTCAGGCGTTTCATCCCACTAAATAACGTCTCGTAGAATTCCTCCTTTTCTTCGAAAGCGTCACCTTCCAAATTTGGCACAGTGGTTAGTTTCGCTGACCTTTTAATCCACGGGGACGGGTTCGATCCATGGCGTGGGCAGACGGTGCGTCGAGGTTCAACTCCCAGCTGATCATCCTTATAACAAAATACTAACTCGAGAAGTTACTATATTCAAATTAGTTTTTGCGTAAAGCATTAGATTTGGCCAAACCTTACCTCCATAAAGCTAAACTCCTTATGTTAAGCCACGAAAGACGTTTTAAAGAAGTTCTACCATAAAGCAAGTCCAAATGTTTCTATTTTGTCTGAACATTTTCATACAGAAGACAGGAGTAAAATGATTGTCATTTACGCTAACAACATTGGTTGAAAACCTTCCTCAACGTATACCAAAGGATAGCCACGGGTATACGCATATGATATTCCTACCAATCCATGTAATAAGGCGTGGACTGGTCGAACTGGTCGTGGCTTACACACTAGGGTCAGTGACCACAACAGAAGTGGTTGGTATATAGGCCAAGAACGCTCGGCTGTTTCTAGTCATATAGCCAAAGTATATACACCAAGAATACTCAGTTATCCCTGAATATGTACCCAAAGTATGGATTGGAGAAATGCCTCAATTGCATAATTTAAACTATAATTTCAAAAGGAAAACTATATGATTTGCATTCATTGCCTTACAGGGGCAATGTTAGGCCTTTCCCAATGGCAGTGAATTCCAGATGCTTCAACCATGGCCGCCTCTGAGGTACACATATTACCCCGACCCACACGACAGGTCATGTGACCTGACCTAATGGTGACAACTTTCCTCTGATGTTGCCAAACTTCTGCTAGATTCCTTGTCAGTCTCTCGATGAAGGTCATGGCGTTTTCGACCAATTTATACAGCTCCAAGTTTTCTGTTTTAATTCTCTACCATTGATTTTATATACACACACACACACACACACACACACACAATATTTAGGGTTATCGCTTCTGTTTATACAGGAGTCGACAAGATACTGGAACTTTAATGATATCAGTCCATGTTAAAGATATCGTACCGATACCTAATAGTTGAGTCATAGGCAACGTCATCTCTGTTGATGTTACCACGCAGTAGTGTATTCGTGTGTACCAAAAGAAAAAAAAGATGATAATACGTATCATGTTAGCATCACCGTGTAGTGATCTTTGGCTTCATAGCAACTTATTATGTTAACACTCTAGGGATCCATGGCAACGTATCATGTTAACACTCTAGGGATCCATGGCAACGTCTCGTGTTAACACTCAGGGATCCATGGCAACGTCTCATGTTAACACCAGGGATCCATGGCAACGTATCATCTTAACACCAGGGATCCATGGCAACGTATCATCTTAACACCAGGGATCCATGGCAACGTCTCATGTTAACACCAGGGATCCATGACAACGTCTCATGTTAACACCAGGGATCCATGGCAACGTATCATGTTAACACCAGGGATCCATGGCAACGTCTCATGTTAACACTCTAGGGATCCATGGCAACGTCTCATGTTAACACCCAGGGATCCATGGCAACGTATCATGTTAACACCAGGGATCCATGGCAACGTATCATGTTAACACCCAGGGATCCATGGCAACGTCTCATGTTAACACCCAGGGATCCATGGCAACGTCTCATGTTAACACCAGGGATCCATGGCAACGTCTCATGTTAACACCAGGGATCCATGGCAACGTATCATGTTAACACCAGGGATCCATGGCAACGTATCATGTTAACACCAGGGATCCATGGCAACGTATCATGTTAACACCAGGGATCCATGGCAACGTATCATGTCAGCATCACCGTGTCTTGACCTTGAGATCCATAGCAACTTAAAATGTCAACTCTGCCATGTCGTGATACAGAGTTCCATGGACGCGTATTATGTCAACGCTGCCATGTGGCAACCAAGGGATCCTAGGCAAGGCCTATCACTCCCAAAAAGATTGTCTGTACTTGATCAAAATGTAAACAATGGATGATTAGTAGGTTGATGAATACATAAATTGGTAAATATTTCTTGCATATACTTAAAGAATGTAAAAAACAAAAGTTTTGCTACCAGTAAATGCCTGCAATGGCATATCAGTCTAACACTTTTTTAAGTATACTTGAAAGGTGTAATACAGGATTGTCTTCTCATACTTAACATTAAGTGATGTGTGGTCACTTGTGTTTTTGTTGGGTGCAGGAAGAAAGTGCTATACTATATCCTTTGCTTTTCTCAAATGGTTTCTTTTTACCGTTATATATATATATATATATATATATATATATATATATATATATATATATATATATATATATATATATATATATATATATATATATACAATTAATCGAAATCTGCATTCATGGCTTACAACGTAATGTGACTCGTCAGAACCACCATCCAGTATGACCTCCTCCATCATCACTACAGCCACTATGGCCCAGATCTTCATCATGACCAGACGAGGTTAACCAGATCCCGAAAACAGATGGTGAGGTGTGGTCCTCTCAGGTCAACGTAAGAGACATACATTGCTGTTTGAATGAGTGTAATTGTGACTCCAACAAGAGCCATCCTTAATGCTGCATTTGACTGCAAGCTCTGCCTTGTCACATTACTTTTCCCATCCAATGATGTTCTCTCAAGGCGTGCCGTTGTAAATTGATATAAAAATGCACTCAGGATTTCCAACGCGGATGGGAATGCATTTTCTACGCTGGAGGGAATAGTTAGTTATCACATGCGTGTTAAAGGTCAGCTAATAGGACTTGTGTCCCTGTACAATCATACCTGGTCAACAAGACAAGGTACAGGGAGGGAGGAGGGTTCGTTTACCCTTTACCATTCTGAACGATACGTTGATGACATAATCAACGGTTCAGTTCTATAATCCAGTGTATGGTTCTTCGATGACGATTCCCCTTAGAGTGGCCTTCGACACGGGCAGGCTGGCTATCCAGTGGCACCTCCCATACCTTCAGGAGGCGATAAAGATACGAGTGACAGTGATCCTCCGTCGTTACTAGTAAGGCCAGAGAGCCAGTGGGACTACCGACGGTGGATTCCATTCTTATCTTGAAGGAACGCCATGCACGGGAGGAGCTGGGTGGTGGCGGGAATGTGTCAGTGTCCCAGACATTCACCGGTGATGGTGGCTACGAGACCCCCACTAACAGCTCCAGGGATCAACGGCGATGGAAGGGTTAGCTTTTACTGGTGTTTACAATGGGTGTTCTACCACGCGTCACCAGAGGGCTAGACTTCCACTCAAGTGGGTGTTAGTTCAAGAATATGTAGAATAAGTGGTAAGTGAGGAGACGAAAACAAGAGAAAAACCCTCTTCATAAAAGTGACTGAAGATTCTCTTTGCTGCAGAAATATTATAGGGGAATGATAGATATTTCGATACATGAAAGAAAGATTTATAGATTACTGATCAGTGTAGAAAATATTGAAAGAAAGACCCAGGCAACATCCACAAAAGCAGTGGAATCCACCGCTGAAAGGGTGTTGGAGCGAAGTTGTATACAAGTCCCGCACTTTAAACACTAAACCCAGCCTAGCCAGACGACCTGATGTGCTGGAGGGAATACCCACACAGAGCTTCAGGTCTAGACGAGTGGCAAGCGGCCTGAGGGAATGGATGGCAGACACCACACACCCTTCGTGTGGCAGGGATTTAAGGAAGGGGCTACCCTGCTTTTATAAGAGGTAGGAAGGGAAGGGTTAAGAAATTAATGGAACTGAAGAAGACGCCACACCAGCCAGGACTATCAAGATACAAAAACCTAAGTCGATAAAACAAGCAGGATAGGAAAAAAAAAAAGCGACAAACAAGAGAGAATGATCAGGGTACAGAAGGGCGGAAGAGGTCAAGTGTTGGCCAGTCTGGGATGAGTAGTGTTCCCTCACACTATATATGGACAAACCTATTAATTCCTTTGTTTACATTTTATACATAATGGTTTTAAGTCCCATGTTAAACAGCGTTCTTCGTGTTAATGTATTTCCTAATGATGACATTATCTTAACACGGTGGGGCTTGAGGTGCTAGACTTTAGTTATATTCTTAACACGGTGTAGCATAAGGTGCTAAACTTTCAGTTATATTCTGAACACGGTGTAGCATAAGGTGCTAAACTTTAGTTATATTCTTAACACGGTGTAGCATAAGGTGCTAAACTTTCAGTTATATTCAGCTAGGATGAGCGTCATCAGTCACACTGACTAACGTTGTAATGTCACAAATCATTTGACGTTGTGTCTGGGAGATCCCGTGAACCCTTGCCTTGTTCATTAGTGGCGAAGCCAAGTAGGCGCGACTCCCTGCGGCAGCTTGCGGCGCCCCGCAACCTTCTATGGCTGCGGGCGTTGTGCCGCATGACGTCTTGATAAATGACCCCAGTAATTGGCTGGACTCGCCGCCGCTCTGGGGCTGTGCGAGAGAGAGAGAGAGAGAGAGAGAGAGAGAGAGAGAGAGAGAGAGAGAGAGAGAGAGAGAGAGAGAGAGAGGAACAATTGACCGAGTGTCGCATGGGTGTGTGTGTGTGTGTGTGTGTGGGTGTGTGGGTGTGTGTGTGTGTGGGTGTGTGTGTGTGTGTGGGTGTGTGTGTGTGTGTGTGTGTGTGTGTGTGTGTTTGTGTGTGTGTGAAATGGTGATTTATAAATTTTCTTCTTCATTTTCTCCGTTTCCCTCCCTAGCGAGATAGTGCCAGGAACAGACGAATGAACCTTCAGAAGAAAACTCCTCTCTTGGTTCCTTCCTCCGTTCCTCTGGTGGGAAATTGGTCATACAAGGTGGAAAGGAGGAGGAGCATCTTCATGGTCGCCTTCTAAAACGCACAGATTATGATTCTTCTTTTTGTGTCCTCATGGATATGATGATAGTGATAACGATAATGAGATCATTAAAATTATTATTATAATGATTATTATTGTTATTATCATTATTATTATCATTATTATTATCATCGTTATCATCATTATAATTATCGTTATTGTGATTATCGTTACCATTAGGTTACTATCATCATAATTGTTATGATAATAAGGGTTGAACAATTCGTGGATAATACATACATCACAGACAAAGGGGTTACTGCAGGTCAAGGGTTGTTAATGGGACAGCTCCTACCCAAAGATGATGGGTCATTTAGAATGTTGGCAGTAACTGGAATGGGGCTGTTTCTGTTACGGTCTGCGTGAGCTCATTTAAGGTCGATGCGATAGTGATGTTCAACTGCAACCATGGGGACGAGGGACCTCTCTAGAGGCAGGAAGCGACGGTGGCGGGGATGGTGCAGCGCTCTCGACCAGAAATTACTGATGAGGTCCATCCATGTTGGTGGCGTAAGGTAGCTGGTAAGATTTTTGCCACTTACTGCCACTTAAGAGGAGGGTAAAAGGGGTTCTCTCAGTCTCCCTTGTTGTGTGGTTAACGACAAGGAGGACCAGGTGGGGAGGGCAACGTTCTCACGCCTTTAAGCGTGGGTATGTGACTGGAAGTATATGGTCGTAAACACTGACCGCGACCCGTAGGGCATGTGTGTGTGTGTGTGTGCGTGCGTGCATGTGTGTGTGTGTGTGTGTGTGTGTGTGTGTGTGTGTGTGTGTGTAAAAGTATCGTTCTTTCGAACTTGAATGCAACTTGCACACATGTGATAAGGTGATCATGCAACATGTGTTTATGAGACAGGTGTTCATTTGACCTGTGTATATGGGAGAGGTTTTCATATGATGAGTGTTCGTAGCACAGGTGTTCAGGTGAGAGGTGTTCACTCGACAGTTGTTTATGGGACAGGTGTTTGTGTAAGATGTAATTGTGTGAGAGGCATTCTTAAAGTGG
Source organism: Panulirus ornatus (assembly GCF_036320965.1). Taxonomy (NCBI): domain Eukaryota; kingdom Metazoa; phylum Arthropoda; class Malacostraca; order Decapoda; family Palinuridae; genus Panulirus; species Panulirus ornatus. The sequence goes on along the minus strand of NC_092233.1, from coordinate 18,907,617 downwards.
TCATATGACAGGTGTTCACATGAAAAGTGTTGGTATGACAGATGTTCACGTGGCATGTGTTCGTATAATAGGTTCTCATGTCTTCATGTGACATATGCTCGTATACGACATGTGTTAAGTGACAGGTGTTTAATCACATGTCAGGTATTATTGTGGCAATTGTTCCCTCCTAAACCAAAATATGTTATTCCTATAATCGTATGTTAGGACTCCGTAGAGTTATATAGTGTTAACCTCAGATGGATGAAAAATCACCAACACCATAACCCTCTTTAGAATTCCACACTCGAGGAAGTCTTCACTAGAGACACGTTTATGATATAACATTTTCGAACAGTTGCAATATATAGACTGTCTATCTCCCTCTCTGTTAGTCGATTTTGAACCCTTTTATTTGGTTTTGGTTATCTAATCATTATTGAAGATAAAGGTATCGCGCTTAACTTCGACTTTTTTTTTCCTACAAGAAGATAAGGTATCCTTTTTTACGGTAGCCTGTGAGATTAGAATCCAACTTAAAAGAATTCAGACCGAAGGGAATCAAGGAGAAAAAGGATTGAGAACGAAGAAGGAAGACACAATTGAGAGGTAAATGAAGAGCATTATGTATATTAAGTGAACTGTAATAAAGGTGATAAAATGTGAGTAGGAGGCGATAATACCTTGTGAGTATATGAAGTAGATATATATAATGGAGATATGATAAGCGAATATGGTAATGCCAGTCGATCAGATTAATAGAAAAGAGTTTGATTCCTTCGAGCAAAATAAGTAAGCGAAACTGTTGATTCTCTCCTAGAGTTGGCAGAACAAAGGGGGATTAGATGAATTAAGAGACTCAAACGAAGCAGGCGAGGTGAATGATATAATAAGTACGAAAAAAGAAATATTGAAAATGAAGAAAGATGTGTTGGATAAGGCAGACGAAGGCGGCGCAGGAGGAAGTAGCTCCAGGTTTTCGGTGACTGGAGATAAAGTTTTGAATATTTTTCTTCATGGTTGAAGCGACTGGAGGGACGGGTTTTAAGAGTTGGAAGAATTTGGGAGGGGTTCCCTGCGAGGTTCCTGGGAACTACGTAGATCATCAGGCTCGTACGAGACGACGAAGAAAAAGTATAAGGGTATGAAAACCGTGGGCTGTACAGAGGCACAATTTTGCCGATAAATAAGCATCCATAATCAATTATCAATTATCAATTAGACTTTTTTTTTTAATGTCTGCTGTTGATTCTGTAGTAGAGAACTTCCGTCACAGAGTTGAAACCTCCTCGGCGAAGAACCTCTCCACCATATCGTTTTCTAAACGCCTCCGGGGGTACTGACTGTCTTTAACCGAGAGAAAACGTTGACCATAAACACAATGCAACGCCTTCATCTTCTCATACATCTCTTACGAAGTTGATCTTACCGACGCATATGACCTAAGGACACACCAAACACTGCCTCTCTCTGAACTGCTTACGTTAAATTCTTAATTAAATCCAACGACCCATACCTTATATGACCCGAGTACATTCCTTGTAAAGGCTCATCCTTAGCGTCTTCACCATTTACCGGCACTTGTGGTCGCCCATTATAGGCTAAATCACAATAAATAATGAGAAAAAAATGTTAAATTCTTGAGGCGAGGTGAAAGGCAGAAATCGTGATGGGGGGGGGACCCGGCTCTTACCCCGGCCACCATGAACGTGCTTTTAGCCGACTCTGAACCGCTGGTGTTCGGTCGCTTGCCTCCTCCTCCTCCTCCACCTCCACCTCCTCCCACATTTGCCGCTACTAATATCAGTTCTCTGTTGAGGAGTCCCGGCATTCATGGGCACAATATGAGGAGGAGGGGTAGTATGAGGAGGAGCACGATGAGGACGTAAGGAGTGGCTGGGCCAAAACCGATGGGTGGCGCCGCCCCATCATTCATGAGGCCACCGTTGGGGATGCGCCTCACGTCCCTTATTATCGCTGGAGTCCGGTGAATCTTCCGGCCTCAGGCGTTGCTGCCCGGGTCGGAGGTCAAGCAGGGTGAAAGGCAAACAAGTCTGGGTGAGAAGCAAGCCCTGGGTGGAACTGGGGAGCAAGGAGGGGGAGAGTGTGGGGAGGAAGGGGGAAGAAGAGGAGGGGAAGGAGAGGAGAGGAGAACGCACAATTCGGTACTGGGACTTATGCGCGTTGAGAACATGGGAGAACGGTCAAGACGAGGTAGTACCCGCTGAACATATAGGGAAGTGGGAAGCGATAAACCAGGGGCAGATCTTCCGTGGAGTAAACAGGAGGAGGGGCTGGAGAAGGAGGACGAGGAGGAGGAGGAGGAGGAGGAGTTGGAGGTGGTGGTAGTGGAGAACACTGGAAACAAGTCTTGGAAAACCCAAGGATTGGCAAGGACATAGGAAGGGGGTTACGGCAATCCTGGAGTGACCAGACCTTGGGAAGATGTCTGGAAGATGTTCTTACAATGGTAGAAAAAAAAATTATAATCTTTACAATAGAGATTAAGAGAAGTTCAGGATAAGTTACAACTCTAAAAGTAGTAGAGGAGGAGTCTGAAATGCATTACAGAAGATGGGAAGACATCATAGGATACACTACCTTTACAAACATCAGAAAATAAGACGTCTAAATACGAAAATAGAGATGAAGAAATAAGGAACTGGACGGTGAGAAGTGAAAGCCGCGGTACTGTATAGCACTGTGTAGATGAGAAGACACGGATGGCTGGAAAGGCGTAGAACCTGAGTTTATGAAAGGTAAGCAAAGGATCAACTCGAGATAAAGACTGATCATTCCATGACATAAGCATCGTTCCTTTCCTTATTCCTTGTCTAATGTATAGGCATCACCCTCTCTGAACTTAGCAAATAAAGTACTTTTACGACACATCCAGTGAGTAGGATTCGGTGATTCTGAGCTGTCTTAATTTGCATAACACCGCCGCATACACGAGGTAGTGCGCTGTCAGGAGAGAGAGAGAGAGAGAGAGAGAGAGAGAGAGAGAGAGAGAGAGAGAGAGAGAGAGAGAGAGAGAGAGGCTCTCGTCGTAGACGAGGCTTAAGGTGGAATCACCTCACCAGCCCCTAGCCATGACGAGGGTACGTACATGGTGCCATCACCTCCCTTCATTTACCTGACCGCATCATGACTACTAACTCCTAACATTCCTCTGCCACAGACGACTGAGAGAAAAAAAAACCTGTTCTTAATAATCTACAAAGTGCAGTGAGGGACCAGCTATCATTGGTAGTGGATAAGATCCAAACACGTTGTAGAATCACGGATGTAGGAGGAAGGAGGAGTTGGACAGAGGGCTGGAGGAGGTTGGTGGCAGGGGACGAGCCGTGCCGTAAGGCAGAATCCACCAAGAATACGTATCCTTATTTACGAATTCCTTTTGGTTCTCTTATGCCAATCAGATGACTTAAAAGGTGGGTTTTATGGCCAGACAAGAGGTACGTGTAGTCTCCGTGTGGGTGTGGACTGCCAATCCGGTCGGCAGAAACCACTCCTCCTGCCCACGGTAATGATGCTGCGCTGCGGGTCACGAACCATCGAGTCCTAAGCCTGTCTGAATGTAAGATGAACATGACGCCGAGCACCGCACGGCAGACGGAGACAGACAGACACACGGATGGACGGACGCGGTCACACTGTGTACGTCAAGTGTCCTGGTACTGATGGAGCTGTGTTTATATCAGTTGTTTTGGTGGTGTGGTTGTAAACCTGGTGACCTGGTAAGGTGTGGATCTATTGTTGTCCTGGTGGTATGGTGTGTAAGTCTGCCGTCCTGGTGATGTGGTTTTAAACCTGGAATTATGATAGTTTAACGCAAAAATCTGTCGTTCTGGTCATGTAAGATGGTAAACATGAGGTTAAAGGAGACTTCGTTATCGAGTTAGAAAATCTATATTCATTCACATGTTTTCAAATCCGATTTTATCATCGTCAAAAACTCATTTAATTCTTTCCAGCTCAGCACGAGAAGTGGATCTTCACCTAGAGACACTGGAGTAAATGTTACGACTCTGTAGTAGACGTGGGTGTTGTAGTAGCAGCAGCATCAGCGTCTTTACCTCTGTAGGAGAGAGAGAGAGAGAGAGAGAGAGAGAGAGAGAGAGAGAGAGAGAGAGAGAGAGAGAGAGAGAGAGAGAGAGACTGGCTGAGTGTGCCACGAGCCCTGCATAACCCATGAGGAAGAACCTGAACTTAACTGATATGACTGGGTGGGTGCGCGACCCCTGTAAGGCATGGAGATCGGCCTGATGGTCTCCAGTCTTGACGTACAGACAATGGGGGGGAAAGCTTGCTTGAGGCGCTAAGTGTAGAGCTCCGCCACCTCTTCAGAAAGGGTGAGCCTGTCATCTTATCACATTAAGGTGCACAAAAGGAGCCATTCACTGTCAGGTAAAGGATTGCTCAAGCTCGAGGATGTAGTGGTCTGAGGGTGGGGAGGGCGTTCAGCCGCTGTGCTGATCGAACACACCTACCTCTCCATGTGTTGAGGATTGAGTTGTAGCGATGAATTTGGCAAGGGTGAATAGATTAGCGTGTTTAAAAGGGAGACGAAATTACACTCACGCAAGTTGTTTGTTCCTGGTATGCGCGTGTGTGACGCTCCTCAACACCTTCATAAAGACCTGAGTGACCCATCCAATTTCAGCCAAAACATGATCCCACACCGTCAAATGAAGGTGTTTAAATTGTGGCTCGATACCATATCTCGGCCAGGGCGAGAGGTCACAGAGTAGCCGTACTTTCCAAGGTTCCCTCCCGCCAGCAGAAAGAAGAAGAAGAAGAAGAAGGAAGAAGGAAGTACTGGCGACCTTCTCCAAGCGTCCAGTGTACTGACTGGTGCTGAGGTTTTCACACTGGACAAGAACGACTGGCCAAGGAGGAAGATTGCCTCACTCTCGGACAACAACAGCAAGAAACATTATCACCATAACGTGAGGGTAAATGTTAATGGCATCTCCATATGGCATCGCATGCCGGAGAAAATGAGTCGTAATGGTTTGGACAAATGGTACTAAACCTCCCTATTCGGCTTTATACTTCATGGAAAATGACAAATATGTGAAGACGAGTGATGACATTGTCCACACACACACACACGGGGGGAAGGAATGTCCCATTTTCGTCCATTGGTGGGTGACGGTTATGAGGGTGTGAGTGAGGTTCGGGAAGTGACATGGTCCGCCTGGGCTGCCTGGCATCTTCCATGGGGTAACGGTGGTGTCTTCTCAATGGGGCCGCGGCCGCAAACCTTGGCGGGGGCGGCGGAGGGGGCGGAGGGGGAGGAGGAGGAGGAGGAGGAGGAGGAGGTCGTGTTGGTGATGGTGCTGGTGTGGCCTCGCTGGAGGAGAGGACATGAGGATGAGGAGGAGGAGGAGGACGAGAAGGCGAGAAAGGACGAGGAACATGAGGAACGAAAAACAACACAGGAGATGTGGTAAAAGCAGCAAATGATAGGGGAAAATGTGACCAGAGAAAACAGCAAAGGGTGGAAATGAAAAAAAAGAAAAAGCATAGGACGGGATTTGAGACAAAGAAATCAGACACAGAAAACAGCAGATAACGGGGATTATAACACCAGCAACCAACAAACATCCTTATGAGAAAGAAAGCAATAGACGATAAGAGGATAAAGAACTTACAATGGAAGATGAGTACATACAAAACAGCAGACAACGAGAGATGAAACACAGAAAACAGCAGGCAACTTAGAATGGACACATTAAACAGAACGCACCAAAGATGGGCACAGAGAGCAACAGGCTTAGTGGTTTCAGCACAAAAACCTCAATGCAACGAGGTATGAGGAACAGAAATTACCAGACAACAATGGATGGGACACAGAAATCACCAAACACTGGGGGTTCAGGCACAGAAACCAACAGACGACACACACACACACACACACACACACACACACACACACACACACACATATACAGTGAGACAGAGAAAACAGAGAGAGAGAGAGAGAGAGAGAGAGAGAGAGAGAGAGAGAGAGAGAGAGAGAGAGAGAGTACTTACAACCAGACTTTTCCATCACGCAACACTATAGCGTACCCCTCCCTACATGTTTTGCTTGATTAACAGTATTGTTTCTCTTTGTCGTCGAGAGAGAGAGAGAAAAAAAAAAGAATGGGAAAGGGGAGGTGTGGGGGCGGCGAAGGATGAGACACGTAAAATGAGGCAGGGAAAATGAGTCACGGAAGATGGTCTCATGAGGATCAGAGGCCTCATGACCCGTCAAGGGATCAGGAGGGAGCGGAGCGGCCAGTGTGTGGGAACTGATCGAACAAGGTGAAGAGAAAATGATGTGGGGCTAAACGGTTATGATGTGGGGTGCATGGCCATGGGAGGGAGAAACCCTGCCACGGGAGGTGTCATGCAACGTACGGAGAGAGAGAGAGAGAGAGAGAGAGAGAGAGAGAGAGAGAGAGAGAGAGAGAGGGCTCTTGGGAACCATCGGAAAGCTATAGAAGGATTAAGGGCCACAAGAATGGGTTGCTTTACGGTAAAGATAGATGGGATGATAGTACATGTAGGTGACGGGTGGAGAACGGTTCCTGCATGTAGAAATATGCTGAGTACCGGAGGATCTGGGTCGCTGTAGACGACCCCTGAGGTTATTCATGAGGGGGAGAGGCTGACGAAATCATGTAGAACAGGAGTTATGTATGACTTGATAAAATCATTTTGTAGCTCGTAAGACAGTTAAAGAAATGTAGGGAAAGGGGTAAAAAAAAAAAGATGTATGAGCTTGCCCATGAAAAAGCGAAGAAATAAAAGGTTTAGGGTTGACTGGATGACGTCTCACTCTCTCGCCCTCCGAAGCTGCTTCGAAATGACTCGAAGCAACTCACCTATTGTCTGCGTGTTGATGGCGTGGACTCGTGACAATACCTGGTTACGACGACAGGCGGGGTCCCGGCGGAGCTTAGCTGGTGTGTGAGAGAGAGAGAGGACCCAGTCTCTCTCTCTCTCTCTCTGCGATACCCTTGCCCCCCGTCACCCCGCTCGACGCCCTATACACACTCCCGCTATTCTTTTTATCAGCCTTTTGCGATTTCTTTTTACTCTTTTGCCCTTCATCAGCCCCACCAACCCTCCCGGCTCGTCCTCGACCCGCTCGTCCCCCACGCGTTCTTGCATCCACCTCCCCCAACTCGCTCCTCTCTCTCTCTCTCTCTCTCTCTCTCTCTCTCTCTCTCTCTCTCTCTCTCTCTCTCTCTCTCTCTCTCTCTCAACTCCCCTGGACGACCCTCTCGCCCCGAACCCAGACCTCCTCCCTCCCCTCACTCCCACCCTCCACTATTCCTGTTGGCCTCCCTCCCGTGCCTGACCCACCCACACCGTCTTACTGTCTGCAAGCGTCACCCAGGACGGATCTTGAGCCAGTAAGTGAGCCCATCTTGCTGCCGACCCTACTGGCCTTCAGGTCCCAGCATGGCAACCTTCCAAAGCAAAAGGCAGATCTTTGGGGGCCTTAAACCAATGCCAGAGAAACTCGTAAAAGTCTGCAGGAGAGTTTAACAACAGTGTTGTGTGATGATTGTGGGTATGTAAGTCTCTTGTAGAATGTGATCATGATAAATGAGAATGCATTATATAATCATTTTAAATTTGAATGATTAAAACCCATATCATATGATTTACACACACACTCTTTCTTTCTTTCTATCTTTCTTTTTCTCTTTATATGAGTGAGGAGAGATTGACCAAGAGGATATATGTGTCGGAGGTGGAGGGAACGAGGAGAAGAGGGAGACCAAATTGGAGGTGGAAAGATGGAGTGAAAAAGATTTTGTGTGATCGGGGCCTGAACATGCAGGAGGGTGAAAGGAGGGCAAGAAATAGAGTGAATTGGAGTCATGTGGTATACAGGGGTTGACGTGCTGTCAGTGGATTGAAGCAAGGCATGTGTAGCGTCTGGGGTAAACCATGGAAAGCTGTGTAGGTATGTATATTTGCGTGTCTGGACGTGTGTATGTACATGTGTATGGGGGGGGGGGGTTGGGCCATTTCTTTCGTCTGTTTCCTTGCGCTACCTCGCAAACGCGGGAGACAGCGACAAAGTATAAAAAAAAAAAAAAAAAAAAAAATATATATATATATATATATATATATATATATATATATATATATATATGATTCATGATACATTCATTGCTGGTTTCATAATATTACAGGAGCATCTTCTTGTTTATCTGAATTATTCGTAGTGATAATTCTGTAGGGACTAAAGCTTTGCAAAAAATGTATCTGGCCGACGTTTGGAGCCTCCTTGCTCGAATACGAAAAATCACAAATTACGGAAGATAAGTGTGTGGAAAACCGTTGCTTTTTGGTACAAGAAACGACGTCCTTGGAGAGAAACCTGTTCCTGTGAATACTGTGAGTGTGACGATGTGGTTACGGCGATGTGACGGTGTGAATCCGCGTTGATGTTACGGTATTGTGGTGTTGGTGGCGGCGTGGTGGTTATATGGGTGTAGGCATGGTATAATACTGTCATAGCCCTTTTAGCTTCGTCCCTGACGGAGCTTATGGATGATATACACCGATGGAAGACACTCCTCTCTCACCCTAAATAGCTAGGTGACGGAGAGTAGTAGGTTGGGAGAATGTTGGCAGATCTCCTCAGATGACCATAGCAACAATGCAGATCTTGCCTAAGGCCTCACATTTGAGCTGTATGCTTCAGCATCTTCCGTGGGTTATTTTATGTGAATAGAATTAGGCCAAACCGACCATCACTCACCAACTATGAAGTTCATGTGGTGTTGATGATTTACCTTGTGAGTGAGAGACTCTTCTATCTCCATTCCACTCTGCCTTTACCCGAATGCACCCCTACACACACACACACACACACACACACACACACACACACACACACACACACACTCTACACACTCCTCATCTTCGCTCATCTGTGTTCGGACCACACCAGCGGATGACGTCAGAGAAAGTTCGTCTTTTCAAACACGGAATCGACCCATTGGATGCGGGTGGCTCAATGAATGACCGCAGGGAGAGAAGATCGGGGTAGGGATGATATAGTATGGAGGAAGCGGTTATCATGGTAAGAGATGCCTTTCTTGAAAAAAAAGATATATATCTTAATACATCTTTCATTTTCCTGTAAGTTGATTGTGAGGTTCATTGAAAGTTGTGAGTAAATTCTGTCGAAATATGTATGACTGAGAGATATTGCAATAGTCTTTGAGAGCAGGTGTTTTTGATTCAAGGGCAAAAAACAAAAGAAATGGCAGATGGTGAAAAGTAAAATCGGTTATTTTCAGTGTTTCCATGAAAATGTATATACTACGAACATTCATAAATAGATTGTAAATAACTGAGTATATATATATATATATATATATATATATATATATATATATATATATATATATATATATATATATATATATATATATATATATATATATATATATATATATATATATGTAAAGTGGATAGATACCTTCATTACATGTTACGCAAATGGTTCGTTCGTATCGTTGATCTTATGTTAATGAGAATGTGAACAGCAGACGGAGTGAGGGAGACAAGGTGGATGACATGGAGGAAACCTGGTTGGTTAACGGGGCATAGAAGGGTGGATGACGGGGCATAGCAGGGTGGGTTAAGGGGCTTAGCAAGGTGGATGACGGAGTTTTGAGGGTCTGGATGACTTGAGGGGGCCGGAGGAGGTGGTATTGAGGGTTGAATGACGTGATCTTGCAGGGCAGACTGGATGAGAGAGTCTTGAGAGCTGCATGATGGAGGTAGTGAGGGATAATGATAATGTTTCCTTACGGTAGTAGTTTGAGGAACGAACCTTCTCCAGTTCTTAATAACGCCATTGTAACGTAAAGCCTAGTTCATTCCTTCATATATATATATATATATATATATATATATATATATATATATATATATATATATATATATATATATATCATCCCTGGGGATAGGGGAGAAAGAATACTTCCCACGTATTCCCTGCGTGTCGTAGAAGGCGACTAAAAGGGAAGGGAGCGGGGGGCTGGAAATCCTCACCTCTTTTTTTTTTTCCCCCCCAAAGAAGGAACAGAGAAGGGGGCCAGATGAGGATATTCCCTCAAAGGCCCAGTCCTCTGTTTCTTAACGCTACCTCGCTAACGCGGGAAATGGCGAATAGTATGAAAGAAAAAGAAATATATATATATATATATATATATATATATATATATATATATATATATATATATATATATATATATATATATATATATATATATATATATGTATATATATATATATATATATATATATATATATATATATATATATATATATATATATATATATATATATAATATTAGAGTTTAACAAAAAAGCCGAGTGATTTACACATCGTCAAGAGAAGGTAGCACATGCTGACACACTCGTTGCAAACATTCATTTAAGCGGGACGATGTTTATCTTGCAGCAGCCGGGTAAAAACTAGCGCCATGAGAATCAGGGTCTGTCGATATGGCGTCTAATTCACCTAATGAGACGCAGGGAACGGCTGCCTGAGCCACACTTGAACAGACTAGTTGATCAAGATAAAGGATGAGGGTTATGTAGCTCAGGCTATGAATCAAGGCCTATCATATGTGATTAATATGACACTTTGGCAAAGCTGATCTTAACCGACCCCTTCAAGTCGTCTGCAGTCTCTTTGGTCTGTAGTGCGGTGAGAGGATATCCATAATATTCATACAAGTTTTAAGGTATCCATACTGATGGTGAGGTATTCATAGTGAGCGGTGAGATATGCATAAAGATTCTGCTACATCATGCATGGAGATAGTGAGACGATCCTATGAATACTGAAGTACAAACTCATTGTAATTCAACTAGTCGGGAAAGCATATATCAAGACGGAATAGCACTCACTCGCTGTGTAATCTTGAAGGTCTATCTTGACGCTGAGATTTGTGTCAGAAGATATTATGAGTGATGGATAATCTCTCTTGCTTTACTGTACTACTCCTGAGTTCCTCACCGTTGTCTCAAGAGCATTCATTCTTCTACTTTTTCCTTCTCCGTTGTTACTAATCCAGGATTATTCTTTTTAAAATTTCTTATTGTTAGCAACTATATTCCCAGTTATTTCGGGTTTAGGAAAAGATATCGTTATAAGAGCACAGATTTTGATAAGATGGTAAAATTAAAGTGGTGAGAAACACACTGTATGGACATGTAAGAGATGAAGGAGGCGAGTTCGAAGTACTTCGAAGCGTCTGTGACTGGCTAACCCCTCTGCCGCCGGCCTCTCACAACACAAAAGCCCCGTCATGCTGACATAATAGTGGGGTTTCCGCAACGGAGAGCAAAATCGCCTTCCCAAACGCGCTCCTCAAGGTCTCACGTAATGCAACGGGAGGGCGCTTAAGAGTGGTCGGGTATAACAGAACTCAAAGAGACGTGAGAGAGAATTCTCCTCAAATCTTCTGAAGCCCCGGTAACCTCAGAACATCACCGTGGGAAGACGATAGAACCATTTAACCTTCATGTCTACACTTGAAGTGGTCGATCACCGCCAACATCTCGGTAATCTTGAGCACGGGCATAAAGTTGTAGAACACCTGATGTCTACCTCCTCGCGCGTGTCCCAGGCATTATAAAGAGGTAAGTCTCTCTCTCAAAGTACCATTACACCGATTAATGGCCAGGGAAATCAAGTTTTTATCCAAGATCGTAATCTTTGTTGGCGGTTCAGGGTCGAGTTGTGTATGGTGGGTTGGATCGTCCTCCACAGCCGCCACTATCATCTTGAGGCTGGAACAAGCTTCCATTGTTTCTGCCAACATATGAAGGTGGAGGTGCCTCCGCTGATGCTGCCAACATAAAAGAATGGAAAAGCTATCAATGCTTCTGCCAACATGTGAGGGTGGAACGGCCTCTACTGTCCTTTACCAACATGTGAGGGTGGAGCAGCCGACCTACCGTTCCTGCCAACATATGAGGGCAGAATATTCCTCACTGGTGCTACTATCATGAATACTTTGATTACCACCAGTAACGTGGGCATATTCTTAAAAATCATTATCACTAGATAACTACAGGTCATCTGTATCTTGCTCAGGGCATCCATTTCCTGCGTATAAGTGAAAAAAAAAAAACGAAACGTGTTTTATTACGTATATCTGAGCAACCTACACATGAGGTCAGGTCATGTAATCTGATAACTTCTTGTAAAATCTCCCTTAACTATTATTACGCTTGACATTATAAGCAAACGGGATTTGCTTCGTCCAGTAAAGGTGTATAACTCCGGGTGAGGCCGTCGTGTTTCACTGAAGAGAATTCTGGAGCTGTCTTCACTTGGAGGTGAAACAGGCTAACCGCAGTGGACGTTTTTACCACTGTATGATGAATGAGGAAGCAATGACTGTAATCTACGAGTGGTAGATTTGCTTTCCACACGATGAAGGAGGGAGAGGGAGGAAGTGATACCCATCATGTACATGGGATTGACACATCATATTCTTTTCTCTTCTTGACTCTCCCATAGAATGAGGGTTTAAAGAGGCAACACCTGGCGGGCCTCGTCCCGATGCGACACCGGGCAAGGGCAAGGGTTAACGGTGCAACGGGAATGTTAGTTTTAACCAGTTTTTGCTAGTGGTGAAGCGCTGCTGAGACAAGGACACTGTCTTTTTTTTTTTTTGTCCCCTCCCCCACTGCAAGCGAAGAAATGCTCATCTTCCGCGTTGGCGTTGAGGTGTTGCCAACGCTGGGGAGCCACCGACCCACGCGACAGCCCAGTCCCTCCTCCCCGAGTCCCACAGAACCCTCTTGGCAACGCCCTTATAGAACACCAGGAGTCTCGGACGCGTTGCCACGCTATCTTCAAGGCGATCACAGCTTCTCAGGATTGCAGGAAGTCGGCGCGGGTGTCACAGGAGTGGTGGCGTGTGGGCGTGAGAACGCTGAGGCAGCAACCTGCCTCGTGCACCAAGGTCGATGGGTGTCATCTCTCGGTTCTAGTGGTAGTGGTGGATGGTGATGATGGTTCGGTGGCAGTCTTGCCTGGTATGGTGATACGTGGTTAGCGTGGTGGTTCTAGTGTGTGTGTGGTTGATGTGGTAGTTGTGGTTAGTGATGGTTATAGGTGCTGCTTGTGCTTGTTTTCAGCTGGTGTCTTAGTGGAGGTTTCTGGTGGTGGGTGGTTGGTGTGATGGTGGTGAGCGGTATCGGTGGGAGTACTTGGTGAAGTGCTGGTGGCGACAGAGATAGACAGATAGACAAATAGATTGATAGATGGATAGATTGGTAAATGGGTAGATAGATAGATAGATAGATAGATAGATAGATAGAGAGAGAGAGAGAGAGAGAGAGAGAGAGAGAGAGAGAGAGAGAGAGAGAGAGAGAGAGAGAGACGGGAAGCAGATATAAGAAAAAGATATTGCATAGACAGGGGAAAGATGTGAGAGCGCGAGAGAGAGAGAGAAAAAACGTCCCTCCTCCGCATGACAATGTGCCTAACGAATATATTCACGACTCAGACCACCACTACTTCAGCATAAGTCGCCGTCGACCTCACGCCTCCGTAGCCCAAACTTTCCAATAATTTCTCACGAGGACGGCCGATGCAGGCTGAGCCCTGGTCTATTACATTAGGTCAGGTCATGTTACAAAAAGGAAGAAGAAGAAGAAGAAAAAAAAAAGAGATATGTCGAAGGAAAGACTCAGTACAAGCCCTTCTTCCGATCTGAGGAGAGATAATTTACCACGTATCATGAGAACCTTCTGCCCGATCGTTCATGCAGTAAAGATGCGACCGAGATAGCTTTAAATAAGAGCTTTAGGAAATCACCTCAATCATCTTTCATTACGAGATCTTTGTGTCTGTTCTACTGTCTTGACTTCTCTTTTCTCCTCTCTCTCTCTCTCTCTCTCTCTCTCTCTCTCTCTCTCTCTCTCTCTCTCTCTCTCTCTCTCTCTCTCTCTCATTGAGCCTCGTCTCAGCGGTCCATACCCAAAAAATGTTGATGATTTAGATGGCACATCTGTTTAAGCAGCCCTCTCACTCTCTCTCTCTTTTTTTCCTTTATTCTAGTTATTGGCGAAAGAAAATGAACATGGATTCAGGTGGCAAATGGTGATGGTAGAAGAGAGAGAAAAAAAAAAGGACCTCTGATGGTCACTGACTTTCACATGACCCTGAGTTACGAACCATATACAACAGATGGGCCTGTGTCTAACATACGTAGACGATGTGTTCAAACAACCGTATGACATTATGGAAAACCTTAAACTATCATTACAAAAAACTCATAGTATATTAGGATTTCCTTTTTTTTTTCTCCCCCCCCTTGAGAAAATCACTGAGAGAACCTCTTATTTTGGTTACAAATGTTTGAATAACGGGCTTAGTTTTTCACAGGGAATTAGATATTTGCCAAGTTTGAAAAGCCAAACACCTACGTGTGATCTTAAACTGCCAATAAAACCCGAGACCCCATTTGCATCTTGACTTTTGTCATTTTCTTATGAGGGGTGAAAGCGTGTGACTGCAAACATGACAGATGTCCCTCAATGCCTCGGCTCCAGCGTCAACACTCGTGGCCATTTGTGGAGAGCAATTAGAAAACATACCAAGAATAAACCTATTTTCTAGCCTGTGATTATTCTTTTGTTACTTTTCTCTCTATATATATGTATTTGGCCTTAGAAAAGGTTTAATTGTACATTTCTACCATCCCCAGATGGTGGCGTTATGTTTGCATACTGTTTAGTTATGATAAATCTCTCGTTCTAACATAAGAGGTGCAAAGTGTCATATTTGACTTACAATCCGAAGCAATACGCTTCTAAGAGTACAAACCACTGTCACACGAACGGTTAGCGATTTAAATATACGTTTTACACCATACGGTGCATAGAATATAAAGCGAAAGGGTAATTTCCACTGTGTATGCAAATTATGTTTTCCCACACCCAAAAGAGGGCGAAGCACAACCCTGCACCAAGGCATGGGTACAGAACCCTCCTGAAAGCCATATAATTAAACATATTTTATGGGATTGGCTTTGGACACACCAAGGACAAATCATCTATTTTGTATTCTCGACAGAGGTTCGTAACTTTCCATTTTCATCTTTTTTTTTTAAGTCACTGGTGATCACTGAAGTACTGGTTGTCCACAGCATATTGGAGGCAAGAGAGTTGTATTTAAGAAGGACTTAGTGCTCGTTGACGATACCACATGCTTCTACTACTGACACATTTATTGTGACAGACCCTTGGAGTATAGCATCTCGTATTAGTATGCTCTACTGTATAGTTTAATGTGTTGTAGGCTTGAAGCATCGAAGGATCTATCGTGTTGTATGTAACGTACCACTGAAGGCTTTGATCATACAGGGTTTTATGCCAGAAGCTAAGACCATAAAGGTTTTTGTCCTAAGCTTACACCATAGAGGTTTTTGTTCTAAGCTTACACTTAAGAAGTCTTTGTCATATGCTTACACCATAGAGGTTCTTGTCGTAAGCTTGAATCTATTTTACAGTAGACTCGCCTCTACTATATCTTTACCTAATCGTGTTTTCATATCGTGGAGGTTTTGACGATCAGAAACTCACATAAAATAAAATACTGTGATAAAACTGATGTATAATCTACTAGCAAGCCCATAATACTGAAAGAACCCATTCCAAAACTAGATATGATTTGTTTTCGTAAAGTCCTTTAACTTGTGGCACATAACCTTAAGGAGTATCGAATACGTATAGAGCATTAAGACTAATGTGAGACTGCCTGGCGCACCTCATCCCTAAGTGATTGTTAAAGGTGTGTCCCTCAGAGAGAAGAGATTGAGCTAGTTGGATGCAGGAGAAAGAGGGCTGTACGTAATAGACGCAAAGGTATTTGGCATGAACAGGGGGGAAGTGATATTAGCCTATGGAAGACACACATACTTATTCAACAGCATAATCTTTTAAAAGACGTTTTGAAACATTTGATTTATTTCAAAACCTTAAAGAAAATTCATGGATGGGAGAGGGAACAATACAATCCAATATAATCCTCAGTTAGACTATTATTTCGTACCGGAAAATGAAAGCGTCTTTTACTCTCCTTGAAAAGATAACTCACAGCCAAGCAACCTTTTTTGGACGATTCATCTTCATGCCGGAAAAATAAGAGGGTTCATTCATAGCTGAATTAATTTCTGATATCATATTCAAACGATCTAGAGAGGTTCACTACTAAGAAAGCCGTATTCAGTATTCCTGGAAGACCTGAAGACTTGATGTTTGTAAGACTCGATCTTAACTGCTATTTGTATAGATGATATAACGACTAACATAGATTTTTAAAACCACAGAATGATACCACTGACAGTTAGTAATACAAGACTCGTAGCTTACCAGATTTCAGAAACTTTAGAAACGTATCAGCAAAGATTAATCGAAACGGAAGAGTTGGAGTCTGTCAACAAAACATTGTACAGGACACTGACGTGTCAAGGATATTTCATTCTTCTCTTGTCGAATCTGACTCTCTCTTGTAATTCAGGCTTGTTAGATTTCAGCATATTTCTTTTTCTGTTATGTATGTAACTCGATGTTTTTCATCCTCTGATTTGTATAGCAGGAGACTGTTTTTCTCAGCATTGGCCTTAATACAAATATCGATATAAATAAAGTTTTATATAATCTAGAACTTAGATGCAAGTTGTCAATTAAGTGCCGATCCAATTTTCTTTATTCTTGACACACAAATGAAAGTCTACTTTCAAATCACATTTCTCAACCAGCTGACTGTAGTTCACGAGCAATATACACGATCAGGTTTTCCTTGAAATGAATATATGAGCTTATAAGTGACAGGCAACATTGCATTGACTTAACGAAGACAGAAATACTTATATTTTTGTTGCAATCTAGATGACACTGATGTTCTTATATTTCATCATCAAAATCTCGCTGCATTTTCCATTCTTATACTGAGCATTTATCATAATTCAATAGAACAGTATTGATATAGAATTCAATCGTATATCATTTTCTTCTTTCAATCATTTATACACATTTCTTGACACTCTAAACATGCTCTCCAAGATCACTTGTCCAACACAAACTCAGAACAGTCTTTCCTCCTGTAGATCTATAGACTACCCAACCTCATCTATTATAAAGATTGAGATTTGTGGAGATGGACCGATTCAGATGTGAAAATTTCCGTGTGTGACATCCTTAGTTACTACGTACGTGTATGTACGTTTATCACACCAATCAATGAGTTTCTCATCTCTTCGATTATCACAAACAGCTTCGTTAAAACCCTTTTGGTTTGTTGCTGTTTGAATACCTTTATATCTTAGCAAATCATCAGTCGTGAAAGAACCGCAATACGTAACACACACTTCGGTCACCACAAGGGCCTCTGGGTCCTACTGACCTTATCCGGAAGTTGAGGATATTCTTTAAATACCGTTCCCTCTCATTCAAAGGGAATTATCCAGTCTCTAAAAAAAACTTCCATCATCCCACCCCAAAAAAAAAAAAAATCCATTATGAACCACATCCTCTCGGCAAGTCACTCGGTAAATCTACTACGCTACTGCTGTAAAGGTATTTCCTTGCGTTCACTTCTCTCTCTCTCTCTCTCTCTCTCTCTCTCTCTCTCTCTCTCTCTCTCTCTCTCTCTCTCGTCTCTCTCTCGTACGTAGTTCTGGGAGGTGTATACAGGTATACTCCCCGGTGATCTTATAACGGGAACGTCAGTGACGGCCTGCGTATTGGTGCCAACACTTCAGTGGCTGTCAATTGTTACTTCTGTGTCCCAGGCAGCTGTTTTTTTTTTCTAACCCCGCGCACAGGGCGGCTGGCTTTCAGTTCACAAATATATAATCCCTCCATTTTACACATGACAATTGACAACACTTAAAACATACGACTTTCGCTACCTCCTGTTCTTTGGCCATACCTCTTCGCAAGGATTCGTAAGCAAGTAGATAATATCTCTTATCGTCTCATCATTACCCCCAGTGAGACTCCTAGACTATCAAGATGTTCACCAATAAGTACGAACGTTTTACTCACCTCTTTGGCGTGGTACTGAATCCCTTACGAAATATGAAATCGGGACGCGATCCACACTAAATGTTCATAAGCCTCGGATGTAAAAGAAACAATGTACAATAGAACTATAAGACTTCATCACTACTGGTAACAGTGAGGAAGGCTTACCGAGCCAGAATGGTTTATGAATCAGTAATAACTGGAATTAAGGTGCAACGTGGGTCAATTACCCATGGCTAAAGCCGTAGAAAAATACCCTTTCAGTACACTTCATCAACGTATTGCCCTAGCGAATACGAGGGAGAACGTAGGCCAAAATGAACGCCAGTGGATGTAAGTGCAATACCACTGGATATAGTGGATGTGAATAGTGATCATGTTATAATGAACATACAGTGAAGTTCCACCATTAAGGAGTATGAAATCTAAGGTAATGGATTTACAGCTCCACTTGACACATCAGGTGCTTCTTAACACACAGTGTCACGTGACACTTGACACGCCCGACGTTGCGAAATTCTAAGGCACTGGATGACACTACACATGACACCTGAGGCGTGTCAAAACTTTACACGCTAAGTGGTTCGTTCGGCCTTTAGCACACGAGTTAGTTAAGACATTTGACACTGGGAGAGGAAGGACACTTGACACTCAGGACGAAGTAACACTTGACACGCAAGTTACAGGGTGATATGTTATGAAAGACGATATAGACAACATCTGACACACGGCACCACTTGACACATTGGGCTAGGGAGCCGTTAGACACATGGAAGACTCTGATATGTGCCACGTACCAAGCACTTCACACACACACACACACACACACACACACACACACACACACACAAGGGGTGGGGTAAAAGCTTACTACACTGGGCGGGGCGACACTTGATACACGAGACGGGGTAGATCTGAGAACACTGAGGGATGCGACACTTGATAGAGAGGGCGGGGAGTCATGAAGTCCAGACACGCTCCCTGGTGCCCTAGGGTGTGATAGGTGAGGGAGGGATGTGTGGGTGGGTGGAGGGTGAACAGGTGCGTGGGAGTGAAGGAAGAGGGGCGCAAAGGAAGTTAAGTTCATATATATATATATAAAATGTCTCGTCAGTGATCATACTTCAGAATCATTTTCTTCATCCCTCCACTTCCTGACTGGCTACGTGGCCACCCTCTCGTCACAGACCAACATCCACCTTCCAGTAAGAGGGTCGGGAGGAGCACAAAGAAGTAGGTTTCCTGCTGCCGGGAGAGCCACTGGCCCGCCCCAGGGCGAAGGGGATTCCCTCCATCTGTCCCACCCAGGACACACACACACACACACACACACACCTACAACTAAGTACTTCTTTTTTTCGGTAATGATTATAATAGGCAAGGGTTCACGTCTCATTCAGGATACGAAGATGTTCGTTCTCCCTGGCGATGAGGGTTTGTGACTCAGATGCCAAAGGGTTTCAACCTGAGTCAGGCGTGGTGTTGGCTGGGTGGTCGCACCCCTCGCCTGGGGCACTTACAGCTCATCGTTATATTTTCGGGTGATGAATCATTTGATGAAATGAGGAGAATAAACAAGACGAAGTTGCTTGCAAGCCAAGAGCCTAGCTTGACTTACGATGGTAAATGGTATCAGAACTAAGGTTCGTGGTGATATCCTCACGAATTTCTGCACCTCAGACGGAACGTCTTGTGTTCTATACTGCCAGTCAATGCAACACTAGGTCGTATAGAACAATTCTAGTATGAACCATACTAGTATTACAGTGTTAGGATTGAGACAGATATGTAGGGTTACTGTAAGTGGTTTGGTGTACAATATGATGTCAAATTACAGGCTTTGCTTTCAGATTAACTACTGTATTGTCACGTACTTAATCGTTCTCCAGGTTAAATATCGCAAATAGTTACAGATGAAAGGACCTAATTACACGAGTCCATGACACATAAATGTATATACCGTAAACTATCAGTAAAAAACACCTTTTGACTTTGAGAGTCATCAGGTGCTGGCTTAGCCAAGTTTCACCTGTTACACTCGAGGAATCTGAGATTTGCGAAAACGGTAGAAAGGAATGGAGGTGACAGAATACGTATGGCACCACAGCAAATAGGCTGCACCACACGACCCCTGCGTGTCTCGGTGTCCACGAAGGGAAGACTCTATAGCAGACGAGCCCAGTCTTGCTGGAAGAAGTTCGACAGTACTGCTCGTAGTACATTAGTGCTACACTTCTTCTTGTATTACTATCAGAGATATTCCAGGGTTCGTTTCTGCTGATTTTCCATATATATATATATATATATATATATATATATATATATATATATATATATATATATATATATATATATATATATATCTGCATAAAGTGGTTTATGTATGAGGACAACCCATGAAATGATCCTCGACTAAATCTACTTGCTCCATGTTTTCTCGTATTCCAGCGGGTATAAACAACAGAGCTTAAGGCATGCTGAAATGTACCATTCAACGCACACATACACATTCGTCAAAGTACACTACGAATCGAACACTTACCAGGAAAGGTGAGCTGGTGAGGCTATAGATCACCACAGGTGCACGAGAGCACAGCTCATGACGCGCAGTTCATTCCGCTGGATCTGTACATGGCCAAAGATATATAGTTTGTTTCACACACGTTGCTAAGTTAACACAAATATCACCTCCCTCTTTTCTCGTGATACAACAGGGTGTGTCTGACACAATCTTTCAACACAGTGATTTCTCTTGTTTCTTATATATTTATCTTTCTGGTTTCCAAAAGAAGTAAGCGACTAGGGAAGGTTGGCAGGACAGGACAGAACACCTGATCCCAGACGGAGGTGGCACACAGACCCTTCACCTGCAGCGGTCAGGGAAGCACTAACCATCAGCTGTTGCGAGGAGCAGCGACTGGGCGAGGCGGCCGCACCCACCAGCCTGCTCCCGATTGGTCCAGACACGCCTCCCCCCTCCGACAGGAATGCGAATCCGGTCTCTGGATTGGCCCGTCGGGTGGTCACAGGCGGGTTCTGGTGTAGAGCTGGGCGTTTCCTCGGCGGGAAAGGTGGTAACCCGGTGAGTCGGTGGGGGGAAAGTTGAAGTTCTTGAGCGTGCGAAGCAAAAA